>NW_024426119.1:24976422-25214138 GCF_017311325.1 Ursus maritimus
CCCCCCCCGCCCCAAATTCCATAGCTCTAAGTGTTGGGTCTTTAGTGCCTAAAAGTGAAAATGGCCATGGAGGGTCGGTTCTGTCATTGTGCCAGGAAGACTCACTCTGTTTCTAGCTTCCCTATCACAGCTCCCCATCCAGAGGACGCACCACCAGTGACTTTAAAAAATAAAAAATTTTTAAGATTTATTTATTTATTTTAGAGGGAGGGGACGGGCCGAGAGAGAGAAGGAGACAAAGAAAAATGTCAAGTAGACTCCCTGCTGAACAAGCACAGGGCGGGGCTCAATCTCACAACCCTGAGATCATGACCTGAGCTGAAATCAAGAGCGGACGCTTAACCGACCGCGCCACCCAGCCACCCCAGCAGTCACTTTAAATAAAGAAAACTTGCCCTGAGTGCCCAGTCCAGAACAGTCTGCTCTGGCCACCATACAAGCCAAGAACAAGACAGGCAATCCTACCATGCTGACTAGCCTGTGTTTCAACAATTCTCCCCTCTCAGGCTCAGCTTTACCGTAAAACCGTTTCCTTCCATTATAATTTATTCGATCGTTCTGCATGGTTATTCGAAGTCCCTTTTTATTATATCTTATTAGGAGGTCACTGCAGTCGATAGATAACATTTTTACCCTTTAATAATCAGCACAAAAGAAAATGAGAGAGTACCAGGGGCAAACAATGGATCTTGTTAATGCTTCATACCTCTCTTTGTTTGGCTTAATGTTGATGTCACCAATGATATGGATATCTGCAAATTTTATCCTAAACTTGCTCAGAAGAGAAGCCATTCTGGAAATATAAGAGAGAGATACTTCATCATTGCATATGTAACTATTTTCAGGCAAAGAGTTCACGACTTATTTCAGCTTCACATTCAGACAAAGGCTATGTTTAGTTCAATGTCCTTCACCGTATACTAAATGCGGACCAAGCTATTCCACTGAAGGCAAAGACAAATTCATGCAGGTGCAGACCCTAGGAAGAGCAAAGCCGCTTCCGCATTCACATTCCAGGGAAGATAATATAGAGCTGTACATGCTTCCTTACCATTTGGGGGAAAAGAGAACCAGTTTTCATATTATTGACTACGATCTTGTTGAGAATTTTTACAGTTACCGACAACGTACTGACAAACCAATAATTATGATATATCATTACATATTGGAGGTTCTTTCCCTGGCAACTGAAATTTTTGATACAATTTCAAAGTTACAGAGAAATTGCAAGGACAGCACACACACACACACACACACACACACACACACACACACACAAATCCCAGACTCACCAATTGTTCATACCTTGCCCCATTTAACGTAACACCTTTTTCTCTTTCTACACAGCAGCGTCTATCGACATCTTCCTTCTTTCCTTCTTGCTTTCTACTCACCTACCCCCTGCCCAGCTGCAGCTGTCAGGCCCCTTTACCTATAAATACTTCAGTATTTCCTAAGAATACGAACACTCTCGTATACGAACAAAGTACACTTTTTGAAATCAGGAAATTTAACATTGATGCCATGCTATCATCTAATCCACGAACCGCTTTTAAATTTCATCACTTGCCCCAGTAAGTTACTGGAGGCTTTAAGAAAATATAAATTATTATAGCCATCATGTTAGTTTCCATTATAATAGGACTCTCTTTAAGGTGAATTAAATATATATATATATTTAATACATACAGTTTATATTATATATGAATATATATAATATAATGTGTGTGTGTGTATTATAATCCTCCCAGATGGAAGGGAAAATGTGAAAAATTACAGAGTAAAAGCCTGTCATTATTTTGTGATTTCTGGAAGGGCTTGGGACTTAGGCCTGCCATGAGGGACCCAGGGCTGCTGAAGGTCGCTCTCCAGATTTCCACCAGAGACCTTTGGCTGCACGGCATTCCTAACGTGCTTGCTGCTTCCACAACTGCACATCAGGCTCTCCATGACTAAATCAATGACTAAGATGCAAATTTACACTCTGGAGACTGATTTATTTTTTTAATTATAAGAGTGTTCAACCGTCATCCATTTAAACTGTTCCAGGCTACAGATGAGAAACTGGAGACCCAGGTCTGGGCCGTGGTGACTGTTGCAAAGTCCCGCAGCTCGTTGAGGGCAGGGCTGGGACAAGGACCAGGTTCAGTCTCCTGGTCCTATTTTTTAAGTGTACTGTGCTAGAATGCCCACCACAAATCAACAGGTTTGACCCAGCCCAGGGAAGCTACTGGACACAAATTCCTTCGGGCTTTTCCTTTCTTGGATCCATTCACTGGTCAAATCAAAGCAAACATTATACAAGATAATGATAGTCCCGTTCAAGACTTGAGATGGGGTTTCTGTGTCAAATTCCTTTTCGAAAGCATTTGTGGCAGGGGATCAAGGGACGTGAAGACAGTGCTTACAAGAAGTACGCAGATAATTTAATGACCAGAAAACCAAGGAAACATGAGGCCCCTCATGGCGGTTTTGTCTTTAAATCTCTTGGGTCTCAAAAACACTTGAAGTTCCTAAAATTAAAGCATTAAAGCAGCAGACATCCAAAGTCCTCTAACACAGGAGGGATGAGTTACTTACGCAATTTTTTCTTCTTCAATGCGGTTGATCTTCCCTCCAACATAGATTCTTAATTTACAGTCTTTCCACTTTTTTCTGAGAGTCAAGATATAGGGGATAAGGAGTGTTAACCCTGAAAAGAGAATAAATTATGACAGAAAGAATGAATAGATCCTGCTGAAAGGAAACGAATAGCTTTACATCTTTATTCATTCCCACATTCATTGCTCCTAAATAATTAAAAATCTTGGGAAGACACAGAAATATTCTCCTTCAACTGATATCATTTTCATGTACCTTCCCCCGCAGTTTGTTAACTCGATCAACATAGTGATTCTGCTCCCCAGTGTACATTCTGGAACTGTCTTTACCTCCATCGTCAAACAACCACCACACATCAATTGTGCCTTTTCCTTGCTTCCGTTTAAATTGGGTGCTGGCTTCTACCAGCTTCTGGTTGAACTCCCCCACATGCATCGACTGGATTGTGTTCATGCTGCTGTCTGTAACGAAAGAAAACGTGGTAGACCTACTTGTCTTTTGAGGAAAGAAACAGAAGAACGTGCCAATAAATCTACTCCGGAAAATAGAGGAAGGGTCATGAATCTGTAAGCTTTTTCATCTTTATGGGCAAACAGTGAGCTAGGAAAAGGGGTGATAAAGGTCAAGTCCCACAGTGAATTAGATCACCTTTAATAGCTCAAAAGAATTTGATACTGATTTCATGATTACAGTTGTCATGACAAAGCAATAGACTATTTTCAGGTCTCCAGTAATCTCGGGGCGGGGTTATTATCTCGGCAGGTAAAAATGCTAAACGACCTGACAGAATAGCCAAGATATCCTCATTTTTCAAAATTCCAGCTATAACGCAACTTAATCCTATTTTCAAATTTACTTGAAAGTAGAAAGTGTGGTGATTGGTTTTCTAGAGATAAGCAATAGAATCAGAAGTATTTCTTCATTAGAGCATTCATTTGAGTGCAATTGGTGTAAATTCCATGAATGTCTGGATTATAAAGGTGGCTAGGGACCAGATGCATCTTGACTCTATGACCCTTTGGTCCTAATGTCAGCCTAATGTCAGCTTGGCTTGCTTTTCTGTTTTCAAGGAGCCTTGTAAGAGAAGGGAAAGCCACTGAGCTCTTTGAATCTCTGTGAATGAGATGGAAAAGCCAGGAAATAGGGAGAGACAAAATTCCTTTACTTGAGGTAGAGATAAGGGTGCACAGAAAGCACTTGGTTGTTTTTTTTTAAAATGCACTTTCCACGCTATCAAGGGTCCAGTGAGAGTATATTAGGGAACTAGGCCAGTGTTTGAGCAGGACCCTGGCTCCTTTTTGCCAGTAGAGGTTTTCTTTGCTACACCGTCGATATTTCTCATTTCCACACCTTTTAAAGTTGTGACTTCATTGCTCCATTTCAAAGAGATGGTGTCAGCAAAGTGCTTAGAGTAGAGCTGACAGCTGCTTCAGACCTTCCTCTCTGATCTGAGAGGTTCTGAAGATGCTTTGTTCTGTCTTTTGCCGTTGCCATGTTTAGGGCCTGTCGGTTCTGAAGCGATTATCTTACATGGCTTCTATCTCCCCAGGACTGCTGAGGGAGAAAGTAAATATCTTTACAAAATGGACCAAACCCTGCCCCCACTTACATGCAAATCAAAGCTCCCAGAGGACTCAGGCATTAGTGCCTGGAGGTGGGGTTTGTCCTGATCTAGAACTCCGAAGAGTTGTCAACCAGTGAAACCCCAGAGCGGTGAAGGGGCCTCCTTTAGGGCTGCATTTGAAATTTGAGGTGTTGGAAATAAAACGTAACATCATTTTGCTTTTGTGAGCAATGAGACGTGTTTGACTTTTGCCAAAAGATTTGTCATACAGAAACAGGCTTCCAGAATAAATAATAAGTCTCTTTTCATTAATAAGAACACTCATGCTTCCGTCCTCCCTCATCAGCTAAAGAACAGTATTGCGCTATGACTTCTGAATTTTCCATTGCTTTTCCAGACTGTAACTAACATTGAATGATTGACTGGTAGAGCAGATTCAATGAATAGTTAACATTTCTCATGAATAAACCAAATAATTGAAAAGGAAAGAAGACAGTTAGCATCCAGATGGTCTTATTCTAATATTTACACCCTGAAGGTCCTGGTGTACCTCCAACTTTAGATTCAAACACATCATTTTCCTAGACAATGTCATGTTAAGGTGGGGGACTCTTAATAGGCTATCCTATAGCCCATGGAATATTCCAGGAACCCGAGGGTACTTCTAGTATTTGAAGAGGGGCAGTGTTTATATTTCATGTTAGTCTATGGAAATACGTAAAAATATTGTATTGCAGGTGAAGCTTTGTCCTTGGACTACAGTAGGAAAACAAACAGAACCAAAACTTTCCCAAGGTGTTAGAGAGCCTCACTGAAGGACCTCTTTGAAAGGTTGGGTCCCATTAAACTAGACCAGAAGCCTGCTAAGTCTCATTTTGGATCTTGCTGTTTGACTTGAAGACCGTCCCAGAGGAATGATCTTTTCTGGGGCTCACACCAAGTGACTTCAATAAGCATAGGATTATTTGTGTATGTTAACATTCTAATTTTCTACCAGCAGAGGTCGTTGTGGACCTCATTAAAAAACCTGCGGTGTTTTGGAAAGAAAGCAATTTTCAATTTTCAAAAAAAGTCAGACGTTTGAATCATTTGTTTACAAGTTTTATAAAAAGCTCTCATTCTCTCCCATTCCTGGGGTGCATACTGGATATTCAAACGTAAGTGTACCACTCAGCTGAAATCTACGGGTAATTAGCATCCGTGAAGCTCCAAGCCCAGGATTCTGGTTCATGTTAAAGATAGATGCTTTTTCAAAATTAGGGTTCTCATTTACCTGTCCTAGTCAACTTTTCGTCTCCTGAAATGTCTGTAAGGGGCATTAAGGTGTGTGTGTGTGTGTGTGTGTGTGTGTGTGTGTGTGTAGATAAATCCATTTGGGTATTGGTTCTTAAATTTCTATCTCCTTTCCATCTTAACTAAGAAATGTCCATTTTATGGCACTCAAATCGGTGTAAGCATTATAGGACTCCCATACCAAATACTATTATTTTAAAATTAAGTTTTTACAGTGAGATGGCACAAAAGGCTTATTGTTACTGATAAATAACTTATACATTTCATCTGTGCTACTTTCTTGAAAGAAGCGTCTTTCAGTCCTTCATTAACACAATGCTCCCAACATCTTAGATGCTGACTTCTGATCCCTATCGATACTCAAGCAATGGCTCATTTTGTAACTTTCTTGTGAATTTTAAAAGTACTTACCTTTCTTAGGAGCTGGCTTAGTAATGTTCAACTTGCTAGCTTTTTTAAATAAGCCTCGGATGCCACGACTTCCTTCTTCACATTCGTTATCTTTGAGAGTGGCTTCCAAAGCCAGCCTTTCCTGTTCCAATTTCTCTAATTCATCTAATGCAGGAAGACAAAAATCACTTAATTAACTCAGAGTGACCAAGTTTCTGGGAGCAACCTTATAAACTATTTTAATATAAAAAATGGTGTCGCATTTGCAACAACGTGGATGGAGCTAGAGTGTATTATACTAAGTGAAATAAGTCAGTCAGAGAAAGACAAATACCATATGATCTCACTCACATGTGAACTTTAAGAATGAAAACAGATGAGCATATAGGAAGGGGGGGAAAAGGAGAGAAGGAAACAAACCATAGAAGACTCTTAATGATAGAGAACAAACCGAGGGTTGATGGAGGGACGTGCGTGGGGGATGGGCTGGATGGGTGATGGGTATTAAGGAGGGCACTTTGGATGAGCACTGGGTGTTGTACATAGGTGATGAACCACTTCTACTCCAGAAACCAATATTGCACCGTATGTTAACTAAGATTAAAATAAAAATAAAATTAAAAAAAGTGGTGTCTATGCAATAAAATTATTATACATCGTATGATTTTTTCCAAATGGTTATTAAAAAGTAATAAATATCAGCAAATTGTATTCGGAAAGTAATAACTAGCTCAGGAAAGTAGCTCTGTGTGTTGTCATAATCCATGAAGTCACTCGGTTTTTATTTGCGAAGGTAAGGGAGTCTATTTAATGATATCTTCCTTCACTTCCGGCAAAACCTAAAAAGCCAGATCCTCTGTACATGAGATCTCGAGCACTGCACGCCACTGATTTGCTGACCTAAACTACTGGGTTGGATATCTGACAAGCGGAAGTGCCAAAATTACCAAAGTACACCGGGTACGTATCAGGCACACGACAATGCCTCCTGAATTGCAGCATAAAACTAGACAGCAATAATTACGGAAAGGTCACCAAACCTTATATGAAGCTGTATGGGCTCCGAATAGAAATTACAGTGAAAAACGTCCACTAATAATTCTTTTTTTTTTTTTTTTTTGAGAGAGAGAGAACACAAGGAGAGAATCTTAGACAGGCTTCACACCCAGCGCAGAGCCCTCACGACCCTGAGACCACGACCTGAGCTGAAATCAAAAGTTAAACGCTTGACCGACTGGGCCACCCAGGCGCCCCAACAATTCTTTCTGATAAGCAACATACTTTCTGGAATGAGTGACCAAAGTGAAAGAAAGAAAAGTTGAGGTTTCTGTGTGCCTGTCGGAGTTCAAATTGCTAAGAAGGGTCTCACGACACTCAAGTCTGGGGCAAGAGTCAGGCCGTGCAGCTTCCTGTCCAGGCCCTGAGACCCACTATCCAAGCTTTGGTGTTGCATCTGGCTGTCTTTTAGCTTTTCTGGATTCTGATTGTGACGAAAAATTCCTAACTGCTATGTAACACCTTGCATCCCTCTCTGACGTCAACCCACATTGGATCAGGGTGAGTAAGACTTTGAAAGCAGTCAGGGGACAGTGCTCAAGAATGATAGGCATTCTTGCTTACAGTGGGCAAGGTGGCCTCTTGTTAGATCCCCTCATCTTTTTGCTTGCTGGGAACAGAGACTTAGAAAACGAGCAATGTTCTGAGGAACAGAGTAGAAAACCTAGCTTCAGTGTTACAAAACACTGGTAGGGCTTCTGTAAATGTCAGCCCTTGGAGCCTGTTGCCTTATCTATCTGGGAAGCGAAGCTATGCAAACTCTAGATTTATCAATTATGTACTAACTAAATCTGTCAGGACAGTCACATCCCTAGACGGTGCTGTTATTCAGCTCCACAGAATTGTCTGGCCTCTTTCCAGGTCTTAGCAATTAATCTTTTGCCAGTGGCATGAGATTTAAGGTCAAATCACCCATGTGATTTCCCCAAAGCTTCAAAGGTTCTCCAGATCAGCAACTATAGAAAATCTGAGAAATTAGACTGATGGCATTAAAGCTCAGACAGGAGTGGCTTACCCCTGACTTTCGAAAGGTGAACACAGGCTGCATTGCAGGGGAGGTCGTGACCGATGACAGCTCTGCGGCGGGCTTTGTGCGACACGAAGCGAGTCATTTACTTTTCCTATGCCTCTGATTTCCTATCTGTGAAATGGAAAATTGTAACCCTTCCCCTTTCCAACTCTCCCAGCTTTGCAAAAAGAACAAACAACAGTTTCTGCACGGTGCTTTGCGGCGCCTTAAAGAACAAAGCAACGAGCGTGTCCTATAGGCAGTGTATTTATGCAGCCCCTGGAAACGGGCTTAGTCATGCAAAGCCAACCGAGTATTCTGAGAAGCCTGGGAGTTATTTTAGCAGTTACTATTTATTGCACACTCTCTGGGTGCCCGGGACTGTGCTGCATATTATTCCTTCCCAAAGGACTCCGAAAGAGTTACTATTATTACTCTCCTTTTGTAGGTGAAGAAACTGAGGCTCAGAAAGGTTAAGTAATTTGTCTGAGGTCACCCACAAAATAACAGGGTTCAAATGCAAAGAGGCCGGCTTCGCTCCAGACCCTGCACGCTTCCCACTCTGAAGACATTTTGCTTTCTGCTCGTTACTCTTCTCTCAGGGTTGTTCCATTAACCTCCAACACTTCATCGTCAGGCGAACCTAAACACTCTCGGGCATACGGTGTAATGTTAGCTCCCCCGAATGATGGCTCCTCCC
This sequence comes from Ursus maritimus, assembly GCF_017311325.1. Classification (NCBI taxonomy): domain Eukaryota; kingdom Metazoa; phylum Chordata; class Mammalia; order Carnivora; family Ursidae; genus Ursus; species Ursus maritimus. Next base: position 24,985,036 of record NW_024426119.1, read on the forward strand.
ACATGTCATTTTAACGGGAGGACCCTCAAGACACAGGTACTGATGACAGGCTGTCCCAGGGCAGCAACCGCCTCGGAGATATCACTGGCCCCGGGGGATGGCCCCGAGCTATTATCGACTGTTTGGGATGCGGCAGGGGTCCAGCTGTGGGGTAACCTCCTGTTTGCGGTCGTCCGGAAGATGTATATTTGCCAGCTTCTTTGGGGGGGGCAGTGGCAAGGGCCACGCTGGGGAAGGGCCTCTTTTGCTTTCCTTTTTTGGCAGGCTCCCGCACACCCCGTGATGAGGCGCTAGTTGCCACGTTCTTTGTCCTCGAGTTTGGACAAAGGAGGAAAAAAGATAAATCCTCCTTTGACACAGAGTCAGCTGGCTGAGTGAGCCGGGAGCTACTCCAACTATTTGCTCAAAGGTATGTACACAGCCCATCCTGGACAGAGCAGACTGCAAAATCCCAGGCCCCAGAGACAAAACCAGACTTCACCGGAATGTGAAAGATTCAGCAGTCCCCTCAAAGACAACAGACGGAGGCCAGCAGAGAGAGGTCTGTTCCATGGGCTAAGATCTGCTTGCTTGGCCATCTTGGATTTTCACATCCACCCAGTGGTCTCATGCCTTGCACCGTGATTTTGCAAATTCTTATTAGAGCTAATTCATAATTATACACTTTGTGGGTGATCTAAGGCCTCCTCCTGTGCCATCTATCGTTTCCTAAGTGCTAAGCAGAAGTGACAGCCTGATGATCTGTTCTGAATGATCTATCTGGTGTACTGCTCGCCTCTGTATGCATACGAGTCCAGAGTAGACTTCGTCAAAACATTTCTTTCAACTAGAGTACTGGCTAGCCGACTTGCAAAAGCATACCACTGGCCACAAGGCGGTGAGCCCAGGGAGTAAGGATGGATAGGCATCAGCCTATTTCCACGAGGCTGACCGTAACAATTACTCATTCCATCGCAACTGCACGTGTGATGTTCCGGATTCACAAAGCCCTTTCCACAAAGATCTTATTTGATCCCAACGCCAGTCCTGGGATCCAGGCAGAGCTGGCGGCATTCTCCCCATTTTACTGAGAAGGAAATGGGCTCAGACCATTCAAGTTTGCACAGCTGGGGATGCAAGCTCCTGCTTCCAATTCTAGCATCTCCCTTGTTACCATCCTTCCTCAGCGATATGCTCTGACTGCCAATATCTGCCTGCTGAAGAAATACACACTCTGCATGTTTTTGAAGAAGCCATCCCCCAATTTCCCAAATGGAGAAATTTTTATATGGCTTTACGTTTCCATGATACTCTGCTTCAACCTTTATTCCAGTAACTACACCTGTGTAGGGAATAGAGTTTTAAGACACATGTTTACTTTACGCCCTCTGGACTGCAAATTCCTGGAGGGTAGCTTCTGTCATATTTCATTGCCCCCCATTTGTCGGGGGTTTCTTTTGTGTCACGGACAATGCCAAACATTTTGTGGCCATAATATCCTTTAATCCAAGACAGTAAATCTGTGAGCTAGGTGCTATAACGATTTCCATCCGAAAATGTGAAAAGTGAAACAGAGAAGATGAGTAATTTGACTAAGGCTACACAGCCAAAAAGCTTCGAGCTGGAATTTGAAACCAGGTCTGACCGATTTCAGAGCCTATGCTTAGACTTCTCACATTCTTAGTTGCGCCCACGCCTCCCTACTCGTGCCTACCACCATGACAAACACTCAAGAACAGTCTGTCGGAATTAAAGAACAAGTCAGTGCTATTCAACACAGTTCAATGCATTTGAAAGTATCTCTCTAAAGAAAGGAAAACAAAAGGATAGTTGTCAGGGATGAGCACGTGTAAAGTACCGCGTGGAGGGGGGCGTAAAAAGACAGTGTTGAAAAGAAGCAGGATTAATGCCGTATACAGAATTATAAAAAGAGGTCCTAAAAGGGGCTGATGGTACAAAGCAAGATGGAATGTGACGGAAGGTAGGACAGGCAGGACTGAGCAGAAGAATGAGAGGCAAGGGAAGGGATCCTTCCCCTGGAAAGATCCACCACCTGGGCCTCAGGTGGGAACTTGAAGCTTCCATAGCAGATAATTCTATAGTCTATCCTGATTTACAAAACCACAGTGCTAGAAAGAGAGAGGGAGAGAGAGAACAAAAGCCCTGCCTGTCTCTCATTCCGAGAGTAAGGGAATCCCTGAAGTTCTCATGGGGGAAGAAAAAGCTTAGACCTTTCTGTTCTCTCAGTTGAGTGGGTTTCTAACCAATTCTTCAGACGTACCCTCAAACAGTTCTCATGGTAAGAACCCTGAGCCTTCTTCATACAAATACCAAAACCACTTGAAGAACCGTTCCCCATTCTCCAGTGTTTTATAAACTGATTGTATGGTAACCAACTGGAGTGACCATAGTTTGAAATTCAACTTACTTATCAAGATTGCCTCAAATGTTCTATCCCCGGTCTTTTTTTTTTTTTTTTTTGAAGATGTTTTTTAGAAATAGGCATTACGATTCACTTTGAATCCCAAGGATGGAGAGCAGTCAATTATCTGACCGCAGAAGAGGGAGCAGGGAAACCCACCAAGGAATCGTGTCCCCTCCCATTTCACAGCAACCTTTCTCTTTATTAATTATTAAATTATGATTCTTTCCTGGGTCAATCAGCTCAAAGCTGTAAATGCTTACATGAATCAATGTGACTTACCCTAGGTGAAGGCTGGCTAAATTGAAGGCAGGAAGCCATCCTGCAGTGGTCGTCTTCCAATCAAGTAATTATTTACTACACTGCCATCTGTCTTTATTTTGCTAAGCCACTCCATCAGAGCCACCAGAATCCCCGTGCTCTGAGATGGTCATAAATCGTGTAGTACTTACATGGAACACTTGACCGCAATATATTGCAGATCACGTTTCATCACTTTATTCCTACCAGTACAATTTGGACTCTTTGTTGTAGTTGGCAAACTTGCTAAGTACCTCTGGGAAGTGAACAATATGAAATAGTGCATTTTTGGTGTTGTCAGGCAATAAATTAATTTATTAAGAGAAACTATCAGCCATCGGTATTGGAAGAGTCGCTGCGGTACACAAGTTAGAATGTTACGAGCATCGATCTTATTTATATACAAAAGTTATTCTCCTCACGTAAGCCTGTGACACAGCATAGAAATAATTGTCATTAGGTGGTAAATTACCTATAAAGCTGATTTCTATTCACTGCTTTATTAACTACAGTATATGGGCACTCTGAATTGCTAATATTTCCTTTAAATTATAATCTGTGATGACACTGTGGTGCCTGTGTTGGAAAAGCTATGATGATAATCATTAACATAGTGTAATGCAATACGTAAGATTTATCAGGCTCTTATTAAGCCCTATCTTACGGTATAATATAATGAAACACAAGCTTATTTCTTCCAGTTCAAAATCTAATATGAGGGTGGCGCCATGAATTACAGAAACTTCAAAACAATGCATGGAAACGTGGCATAAAGTTCATTTCTATCATTATGCTGTTGTTCTCCTGCACATTCTTCATGTATTTGTATAACACTGTCTTTTTGTTTACCCTAGATAATCGGTACTTATAATTATTTTATTAGCATCCAACTCTATTTTCCCTTTCTTGACTAAGAATCAGAAAGATTTCAAACATCCAAGTTGATATAAATTGGATACATCCCTTGGGAAATTAAAAGGGGATGCAGTTCACTGCCAGGATTCTTTCAGAAATACTACGAAATTTGCTTGCTGTATTGCCTTACAGGACTGAATTGATGGTGCATTTTGGCGGAAGGAGCAGTAAAGGTGGGAGCAGTATTTTCCAGCTACACCACATCTCTCGGCTCGAAGAGATCAACATAACATATAAAGCAAACGTATAATCGAAGTGCAAACTGTATTTTGTATTCTCATTTTTTAGATGGGAAAACATTATAGCACAAAAGGCAAACAAGTTAAAGCAAAATGTAGAAAGTTAGCAACAGAACAGGTCTCTTAATATTCGATTTTTGTAATTGTCCTTAACGTCATGTCTGTCTTATCATAGACAGGCACCCCCCCCCCCAACACACACAAAGGAATTGTTTCACTCCCATATCTCAGATTTCACCATTGGCTCTCCTTACCTTAGTCATTGTCCTCTCTAGATCTCCTTCTTACAGGATAGAATGTTGGTTTCAAACAGACATAGGTCTGAATCTTACTTCTACCAATTGCTACCCTTGTGAATCTTGGGTAAACCTCAATTTATTAGCTGTAAAATGAGGACAAAGATAGTGCTTTCTCTATAGGGTAGTTGGGATGACAAGTGTTATATGTGAAAATGAAGCATATACATGGCACATAAAAATGCTCAAAAATGATTAAGGGCTCCTGGCTGGGCGCAGAGCGTACGACTATTGATCCTGGGGTTGTGAGTTTAACCCCACGCTGGGCATGGAGCCTAGTTTAAAAAAATGCTAGCTGTTGTTGCTGCTAACGTATTGAGTTCTACTGGAAAGAACTATAAATGAATCATGAACACTGAGTGGGAATTAGAATATCCATCTGGAGATGTAAAATGTCCATAAAAGAGAATAGGGGCATAAAAAAGGAAGCCTGAAGGCACCAGAGTATCCTCTTTGCTACGGTTTTGCACTGGATAGACTCTCAGTCTTATTTCTTAAGCTCTTCCTACATAATCACGGAGTATACATATCACACAGTGGTTCTCTAGCCTATGTAAACACTTGATCTCCAATTTCGTCTTCTTTCTGCTCCCTTACAACACACCAGATTGGCTGCATCAGGAAGTTCACCGAATCCTCTCACACTGCCTTCTGTTATGACGAAGTCAACCCTACATGGCCAAATAGAATCTGGACCGTCAGGCACCGGCACTCTCAGATCTCTTGCAGGCTTTTCCTTTCTGCTGAACCGATCCCGCAAAATCCTGACTCTCCTCTACCTGGAGACCAAACGCCACTAGACAAAAACTAGACAACCAGCGGGACTGCTCCACCTTCAAGGAGAATTGAGAGCACTGTGTAAAATCCTCAATCTACCACTCCACCCTTACAAATCTACACTCCTCATCAATCCTCACCTCTTTTGCTCTAATTTTAGAGGATGAAGCATTTTTATTTGTTTGTTTCAAACCCCCTCTTCCATCCATGCCCTTCCCTTGATTCATCCTGTTCCTCCAGAATCTTACTCCAGGGGTTGCCCCCCCCCTTTTTTAATACCTTCACCTTCAATCTCCCACATTCTCTTAGGTCCATTGCCTCAGTCTGAAAACATCCCCCTCTCTTCCATTCTAAGGTAGAGGGGTCTTCCTATGGTAAATCTCCTCAATCTCATTCCTCTCCGTTGCATCCAAACTTCTCAAGGTGGGGAGGGCCACACCCATATTCTCTGCTTGGTCATCTCATACTTCGTCCTCAACCCACCGCAATCTGGATCCTGTCCACCTGCTCTACAGATACTAGATTCACTAAGATTACCTGTGCCTTGTCAGTTGCATTTCATTCACAATCTTACTGGTAGGTCCTGCTGTATTTGACAATAGTGGTGATTCTTATTTTGAGCCCGCTGCTCCCATGGCTTCCATGACACCACAGACTCCTGATTCCTTTACCTTTCTGAACGCTCCTTTCCTGCTCTTCTTTGGGGCTCCTTCCCTGTGTCTTAGGGCTCTTGACTACATGCACTCTTTGGATGATTTTTTCCAGTGTTGTTGTTTCGATTTTCACCTAAACTAGGATACCTTCTGTATCAGTCCACTCGGCGTGCCATAACACATACCGCAGACCGGGTGCTTAAACAACAGACATTTATTCTCTCACAGTTCTGGACACTAGACGTCCAAGATCAAGGTGTTGGCAGGGTGGTTTCATTCTGAAGCCTCATTCCTTGGACTGTAGATGGTTGTCTTCTCCCTTTCCTCTGTGCTTCTCTGTGTCCTAATCTTCTCTTTTCATAGTGACACCAGCCATATTGGATTAAGGGCTACCCTAGTGATCTTATTTTATCTGACTTACCTCTTCAAGGACCCTGTCTCCAAATACAGTCACATTCTGAGGTTAGGACTTCGCCATAGAATTCATAGAAAATAGTTTGGCCCATAACATCTCCTAAATCTGCATCTCCAGCTCACACTTCTCCTTTAAGACCAGGACTGTTTAACTGCCTGTTGGATCTTTCTGGTAGAATTTCCCACAGGAGATTATTTAAACCTACTCTTCCTCCGTATTTCCCATTTCCACAGACAACACCACCATTCATGTAGTCAGCCAATGGGTCTTTTTTCGTTCCTCCCTCTCTCATATCCCACACATCCAACCAGCCCCCAGATGTTGCTCTCTGTGCCTCCAAAGCACTCCTGTCCTTTTGTCTCCATCCCTGGCTCTAGTTCAGGCTGTCACCTTCTCTGCCTTTGATTATCGTAGAAATCCTTTTGATTTTTGATTTGTCTCCCTGTTTCCATTCTAGTCCCCTTTGAGTCCATTTCCCCCCACTTAAATCTCTTCAATCGTTCCTCACTGTCTGCAGAATATGCCCACACTTCTTAATATGGTAAATGAGGCTTTTAAAATCGGGATCTTCTATCAGCAGCCTCAAATTTCACTATTGTCTGCTTCATACTTTCTACTTCAGTAACGTGAATCTGCTTTGGGTAGCCTATTTTTCCATAATCTCATGTATCCACACCTTTGCTGATGCTTTCCTCTTTGCTAGAAATGATGTTCCCCAAACTCATTCATTTCTCTCTCGCCCAATATCACCTAGTTAACTCTACTCATTCCTAGTGGAGGAATGAGTCTTTCCTCCAGAAAGACTTCTTGGAGTAAGACGCTCCTCTCTCTTTCCCATTATACTCTATTAATATTCTTATCAGCACATGAATGATATACCCATTCCGATTTCTGGGCTGTGAGTCTCTTGAGGATACAGACTTTTATTAGCTTTGGTTTACCCAGCACTGTCATTCACACCATGCCTGGTACACGAGATACCCAAGAAAATACTCCTTCGTTTTAGTGTCAGGCATCAATGGATTCTATTTTGAAGTTCGTCTAAAGAGAGAAGTCATGAATGAATGCCCTGTCTTAATATTTCAATGACTCTTTAGATGTGCCCTTTATTTCATACGTAAGAAGGCATGTTTAAACTCTTAAAATTAAACAAGTGTAATAAATCCTCTATAGGGAAAAGCAGAATCACTAATCTGAATTAGTGTTTCTGCCTTGGACTTGGACGAGTGATTCACAGCATGATACATTCAGGCTCATTTCCATGTTAGCTGTAAACCAGATCATAGACTCTTAAAAACAAAATACGTGCTTTTTCAAGGAAAGAATTAATCTTTATTTTCTCAAACATCTTGCAGAAATTAATTTGGCAGTTACTTCACCAAAGGGGTTTATTTTCAGCGATGCTGGCTTTGTGGTTTTGTGATAAGAAGAGTAATTTATGACTTTCCTGGATTATTCTCTAGTTCTGTTTAGCAGGACAAAGGCCTTTTGTGTTAGCAATGGGGAAAGCACTGGGGAAGTGGACACTTCAGGTCAGCACAAGAATAAGCAAGCGCCATCATTGGGGGTTTTGTCTGTATTGTACACTACTCTATCCCCAGCACTTAGAAAAAGGCCAGGCATGGAGTAGGTGCTCAATAAATATTTGTCGTTTGAATAAAGAAAGTACATACCTTGCACTTGAAGAACCTGAGAGATGTCAAATCCGTGGCTGATTCTGACTATGACCACACCAATCTCAAAGTCAAACGCATCACTGAAAGTGGAAGCAAAATGGTTACTGATTGAAAAGACTCCTTTAATCCCAAGGATTTGTACTGATAATAAGAAGAATTGCAGATGTGATTAAGCTAGGGACCTTGAGATGAGGAGATTAGCCTAGATTATCTGTCAGGGCCCAGGGTCATCACCAGGATCCTTAAAGAGTATTTGGGAAGTAGGAGAGGCGCTCAGAGTAATAATGGGAAGGATTTGACCCATCAAGAGCTTTGAAGATGGAAGAAGAGGGCCCTGTGCAGTGGGCTGCCTCTAGAATTTACAAAGGCAAGGCTGGGGATTCTTTGCTAGAGCTTCCAGAAGAGAATAGAGGCTAGCCCACACCTTGATTTTAGCCCAGGGAATTAGTGTCAGACTTTTAGCCTACACATCTGTAGGCTATGAAATTTGTGTGGTTTTAAACCACTAAGTTTGAGGTAATTTTTTTTACAGCAGCCAGTGAAAACTAATACATATTCTAATTAAAATTAAGACATACCTAAACACTTAAAATCTTTTATTCAAAGAAAAATGAGAAAATACTATATTATGGTAATAATACCCCTATGGTAACAATAATACCATGCTTTAAGTCATAAAACAAAAGAAAAGAAAAAGAAAAAAAATAGAAAAGGAAATATAATCAGTATGGATGTATGATTGTCTTCCTTCCATATTGGCCTCACTGCTATGATAGTAAAGTCATTTAATTTTACTAAGCCAGCTAAGTGTTATACTGGTACAAATTCGAGCCACCTTAACATTGAACTTTACTACCGAGAAGACCAATTATTAATTTGGTATAAAAACCAGAAGTCTCCTTGGCCTCATATTACCAGGTTTGATTATTTTGGTCCCTTTGAATTTCTAGAATGTTTGGGATGGTGGGGAGGTTGGAAGACAACCCCAGATAATTTTGTATCAACTAATGGATGCTTAGTGACTAAAGGTTTACATATGTCTTCCTGTTTGCTCCAGCCCTTTTCTTCCAAAGATGAGGATTAAATTTCTTTCCTCTCCACCCCCTCTTCTCCCCGCAATGGTAAAGACGACATTTTCCTGAAGAATCTGGATTACAGAGAGCAGATCTGATCTATTTCCAAGGGTGACCAGCAATGGACTGTGATTTTAAATATATCAAAATGCTGGTTGCTGAGCTTGGTAAAATTCTGATCACCTGCTTTGGCCTTAACCTACTGAACCCAGGGCACCGACGGGGGCCACACCGTAGCAGGTGGTATCCAGGCTTCATACCTTTAGGGATCACAATTTGGGAGAATGCATTTACATGTGTTCCCTATGTTAGATTTAATACACATTTTCCCTATGTTAGGAAGATTATGGAGTGAATTTCTGTTTGGTCAGTAACACATATAAATTTCAGAAGATGAAAATTATCTTCTTATACTTCTTTTCAATCAACTGATACTAGAATGCTTTTGTAATGTTCCCCAGATCTCCCCCAGATAATGACAATTGTGATGCTTTTTCTAGCAGGGCCAGCGACATAGCCTCGTATGAGAAGCACCGCGTGTGTATATGCTTGTTTGGAAGGGGTGAGGATTTCTTTCCTGTGTATTACGGATTTTTAAAGTGCAGCAGGACTTCTCAGGGCACACTCTCTGCCCCGAGGTGTGGAATCAGAGCAAAGCCAGACTCCGCACAGGAAATCTTCCATTTTCAGAGCTGTTGACAAAAGATGGCTGTTAGAATAGCTAACATTGCCCCCCCAGTGAGACAAATCCGCTTAAATATTATCAAGCCTGAAGAAAGGCTCCGTTTTCTAGAATGGTCACTGAGGACACTCTGAGCCTTTCCGTATGGGAAGAATTTGTTTTCTCTTATTCAGAAGAAGGAACCAAGCCAGATAATACTTTGGCTCTCCATGTACTTTCGAAGGCAGCAGAACATTGTGGTCACGAGCCTAAACTTGCAGTTCGAGAGTTCTGGAGTAGTTGGAATAGTTGGAATTCCCGCTCTGTCACAATACTGTCATTTTCTGCAGGTTTCTTAATTTTTAACATCGTACCTCTACTTATAAAACGGAAACAGTATTAGTACTACAAAGGCTTCTTGTGAGAATTGAATGGAATAATGCATGTCGAGGACACCAGCCGGCTACCTGCTAGTCTTTTCCGGACTATCATTATTGCCCTTGTCCCAAGACTTCCCCAGTATTTAGATAGGAGATGTCACGTCCCCTTTTAAACTCACTTTTTGTTCTTAAACCAACACAGAGGCACTGATACATGACAGCCTCATATCAGCAAAGGGGGAGCCGAGGCTCTTGGGTAATAAACTCCTGACCCGAGGCTCGGGAGATGACAATGACTGAACTGGGCACACCAGCCAACCCAAGATTCCCGGTGTTTTGAAAGACCATTTCTCTCCTCACCTAGCAGTCCTTTGCTCTTAATCTTGTGAATAGGTTTCCCTATGTTAGGAAGGGCCACACCGTAGCAGGTGGTATCCAGGCTTCATACCTTTGGGGATCACAATTTGGGAGAATGCATGTAATATGTGTGTTCCCTATGTATTTTTTTTTTTTTTTGATATCGAGTTCCCTCCACCCTGCCTCCTCTGACACTATGATTCCACGCAGTTCTACTAGTGGCAGTGTTTTTTTCACTTTGGTAGAGAACTCAGGGGACCTGGGGAACGTCATCTTTTCGGCAGTTTAATCTGGTAGAACAGCGCTGTTATGTCCTGCCCAGGTTAGCGCTTTGTAAACAAGAACACGTCTCGAAAGGCATCACTTACTGTATGATTCCCACATAGTTCTCAATCTCTGTCAAGGGAGCTTTCCTCCAGTTCTTTTTATATCCAATCACCAGAGTGTTTGGTTTCATTCTTCCTAAGCCCGAGGCCTAAACAGAGGAGATAAACACATGGGCAATCCTCTCCATACCAGGAAACTACCACTGCAAATGAAAAATAATGTCCACAAGAGCACCGAAGTAATGTCCGGAAGATTCTGAAGACGAGATTACATTTTAGTGCATGTCCTTCATGCCCGTACCCAAGCATAAAATAGAAAGATTAGTTCTAAATCATCTCAGCCATAAATGGATTTTAGATGATAGAAATGTAGCTTTTCTAAATTAGCAGTCATTTGCATTTCTTCTGACACACTCATTAAAATGGTTCAATAATTTAAAATCAAGTGAGGGTCGGCTTAACCGTTGGCATGCGTGTTGTAACTTAGTGATTCAAAGCTCATTTCCACCTGTTTTATCCATAATGTCATTAGCAGTAAAATCCATGCTTGCAAAATGCTTAGATGCAAGGATCACTGAAACTTCGACTTATAGTATTGCGTGAAGAGGAAGTGAGCTATGTCTCTAAGACCTAATCCTCTCGCAGGACAGTATTGTGCATAGTCGTCTTCCACTTCAGGTTTCACTCCCCCCCCCCCCCCGTTAGATGGCAGGATATGGCTTCCGGTTAATTAAACTTCACTCAGCAATGTTATTGAGCACCTGTTAATTGCAAAGTGTTATGGTAGAGCAGTGAGGCCTCTTCTTTGGCCCTAAAGAGCGCAGAATGATGTGAAGGAGGCAGGATATACACAGATAATTATAATTCAAGCGCACATGCAGTAGGAACTCGTATGGAAGCATAACGGAAGAAACCTTGAATTCCAGCTGTGGGTTCATGGCTGGCTTCAAGGGAGAGGTGACATCTGTTCCAGGTCTTACAGATTGATTCGAGGTTGACAAGCATAGAAAGGAGAGCAGTGGGAGTGAAGAAACGACTCTCTGGGTCACAGGAAGAGTGAAATCAGTGACCAGAGCGGGACATGTTAAAGGGGATGGTAGCAAGCAGGAGGAGATGGGCATCAGTGGGAGGGTTCTTGCCTCCACATCTGTTGTGTTTCTCCTAGAATTGTACAGGTAGCAGGACAACTCCTTAGAGCTCTCATTTGGTGCTTGGCAGGATGCAGCTCGTCTTTTCTGTGACTACGGTTTGGGGATGTTGTCATTCTCATGCCATTAATTCTTAGATGCATACGAGGCTTTATCCAAAATGGCGTAATGGCCCCAGTCTTTCCCTTTAACACCGCCCCGTCCTGCCCTTTTGTCCTGATCCCTCTGTATTCCACCTTTGTTTGAGCAAATTCAAATGAACAAACTTTCTGCATTGTCAAAAAAAAATTTTTTTACAGTTTCTTCCAGATTCATATAACAATCGTTTTCCAGACCTGTCTTTTCTCTCCCTGCTTATTCCATGTCAGTCCACCCATTCCTCACTGAAAATTTTATTTACCAATCTTTTGTGATAATTTTACCTGAAATGTGTAACCTTCTCAACATATTTCACCAAAGAGCTACTGAAAAGTAACTCACTACAAAAACTCAACCTCTTAAAATGGCGCCTATTTCCATGGCTTAGCAAATTCGTAACAGATGAAAAGATGCTCATTGGGGGTAATAGGTCTTTCAGAAATGGTTTCTCCGTAATGTGCAGCTACTTTGCAAGAGTTCTTCAGGAATATTAGAGACAGGAATGCACCAAATAGTCTTAATCTCCAAAATGTTACAGTTTAATCAGTATTTTTTCTTTCCTGCGTGCACAAGCATTGGAGTTCCTGGACGCTGTTCTGAACTTTGACACTGCTGGAAATGGTAACTCGGAAAGTGAATATGTGTAATTTGGTATATGGAGAATCAGGGCTTTCCAACCATATCAAAGCCAAATGATTCGAAAGCCAAGCCCTACAGTTTCTCGGAGTCTCTTGGATTGTTTTAAGGATACTTGACCATTCTAAGTTATGATCAGAACTCGGCAAAGAGTCTATGTACTTATTTAGGAAGGGGAGGAAAAAGGTAAGAATAAGGGAGAAAAGATAGAACTGTGGGCTTTAGCGTGGAGCCACAGAGATTATTACATTTTATTCAACATTCTGGAAATAATTTGGGGGAATAGGGAGATTTTACGCCCAGATCACCACGCATTTATTTAGTCGAATCTAGCAGCTTGCCCTCACGCCATTTGCAGAAGAAGAAAGGAGCAGAATGCCTGACTCGAACGTTGCTGTATGCCGTATGAGATGCAAAAAATAGTTTGAAGTTTTAATAGGATCCTGAACGTAGTCAACCATCAGAACAAATTTGCATTTCAATAAGTGTGGGGACAGAATGTATGCTGGTGGCCAAAGGCAACCTCATTTTCCATTTCCAGCATATCGTCCATAGTTCATTGTAATAGAAACTCTCTGCTTTTGTTTTAGCTTTGCCTCTCCTCAGGAATTCAAAATGAATTCCTTAACCATCTGCATGGATCTCTGGGGCTGTGCCCTTAGCTGGAGCCTTGCACTTTGGGAGATTCATTAACAGGGGAGTGCTAATTGTCTTTTGCCTCTGAGCTCATTCCCTCAACGCCGGCCTTACCTGAAGGAGACTTCGGACACCATCTCTGAAACAATCTGCAGCCACTGCAGCATAAAAAGCCTTGATTTTGTTCTTTATAAGCCAGGCCTGCTTTTTTGCCATGCCACTGTTCATCTCTTTCACACACAGCTTGCGCGGTCCCTGTACGACACGATGAAATATTGGTTAGAAGCCCAGCTATTACCCATTGCGCTGCTGCTGTTTTCTAAAGGACAAAAATAGCCAGCAATGCCCCACCGAGTTAAGAAATGGGAAAGAGGGGAAAACACCTCACTAAACAGGGTTCACGCAGATTCAACCTCTTGGCCTGGGCCTGTGCTGCTCCCATCATTCACTTGCCACCCAGAACGTCCAGATGCATTAACACCTGCTTAATGAACTGCCTCATGCCAATGCAAGAAAAAGCCGAGGACGTCATAGCACAGGAAAGAAATACTGCAAATGTGACTGAAGAAATTCAGGATAAATACACAGCCGGCCTTTGACTCAACAGCAAGAGGCATGTTTAGGAACGCTAAGGAAATCTCAGCTAGAGCCCCGTTGGAAGAAATGAACCAAGCTCCTAGGAGCCAGGACGTGGTAGGCTGTAAGTCCTGCCACAAGCTACCACATCTTGACAATTCTAGTAGGCCCATTCATTGCTTTCTGTATGTGGCAAAAACACCCTTGCATCACTTTTCCTTGTGAATGTTGACTTACTCCCATCCAAATAAATTAAGATTTCCCTCTCACTCAATGAACTTGGTGGGAACAGAAGTTCACATACCTACGGCATAGGACGGATTGGAGAGCTTAAGAGAGAAGGGGGCAGGTGTCATGGTGGTAGATGAAACAGCTTATAATTTTAAGATTTGAGTTCTGGAAACTCAATTTACCTAAAATTTTCATTCTTTTCCTTCTTCCCTGAAGGTCCGAGCTAGCTCTTTTCTTTGCAAGTTTCAAATCAAACCCAAAAAGTGTTTCTGATGATCTATATAATATGGCTGAGAAGGTACAAATCTACTATTTTCCTAGGAAGATTCTTTCAGCTCATGGAGGTATGTTGTTGAATTGTCTTAGATTTCTTACAAGCCAGCTGGAATCTTAATGAAATGCAGTGTGGAAGTCTGGAATGAGGCTTAAGATTCTGCATGCCTAACAAACCCCCAGGTGACATGGATGCTACTGGCCTTCAGGCCATGCTTAGGGTCACAGTCTTAGAGGGGCTTAGATGGGAGAGGAAGGGCTTGAGATGTATGAGAAAGATGCCAGGCTTTGTGGTCTGCAGAACTGGTTTCAAATCTAAGCTTGGCCACTTCGTAAGTGACTGATTATTTCTGAGCTCTGATAGATTTTTCTGAAAACAGGGGTAAAATCTCTATCCTGCAAGGTTGTTTTGAATAGTAAGGATAAAGTGCCTAGTCTGGTGTCTGGAAGAGAGTAGGTACTCATCCAAAGCTGGATGATTTTTATTATTGTAAATGAGCACCTACGATCTCGCTGAAGCCCTAGACCTATTTCCCCCACTGTGTTTGCTCTACGACAGAGAGCTCAGCTGGAAGCCGGAGCGCTGGGTGTAGATCTGGCTCTCACACTGACTGGCTGACACGCCGCTGCCATGTGTCCTATCTTGGTGTGGGTTTTACATCTATAAAAATAAGGGCATTGTCCAGTTCATCACCATCCAGTATGATAGGCCTTATCCATTTGCTGTTAAGCATTTGAAATGTGTCTGGTCCACATTGAGATATACTGGAAATGGAAAACACACACTGGATTTTGCAGCCTTAGGATGCAAAAAAATAGGAATGTAAAATATTAATATTTTTGTAGTGTGCATATTGAAATAATAACATTTAGGATGCATGACATTAAATAAAATCTATTAAAATTAACTGTTCTTGTCTCCTTTTACTTTTTTCAATGGCTACTAGAAAATTTTAAATTACACATGTGACACGTACTCTGTTGCCATTCCACAACACTACATGATCTGTGGTCGCGTCCATTTTAATGTTCTATTTGGATTGGATCAGATTCTTTATGTACTTGTTTTTACCAGTATATTTTCTAGAACCTGCCAGCTTTCCAAAAGACTTTTCAAAAACAGTTTGGATGACTTACAATAAAGTTAAAATACAAGAGCCTTCAATGAAGATAGGGTAGGTCAAGTTATAGGGGACGGGAGTTATTAAACCAGAAGACCTAACCTCAAGAAACAGGCCATTATGGATCAGATTTTGCTCAGGGTTCTAGAATGTCCATGCATTTTGAACCATTTGTTCTCCTTGGGCATTCTAGACTCTTCAATTGCAAAGAAAGAAGAAATATTTTATTCAGGGAAGTTCAATGGTAACCCCGAGACAGAAGAATAACCAATAGCTAGAAAACGTATTGGGCCATCAGTATATTGAGTTGTACCACAATGACTACGAACCCCTGGGGAAAGTGGCATTTATTTAAATAAATACAGTCTAATGTATGTCTATTATTGCTACAAAAATCCAGATTAAGCATTAATTGTGACAGAAAGATTTACTTTAATGCCTAAATTTGCCATATTGAGAAGTCATAAAAATATTTCAGACAGCATCTCTCTTTGCTAAAAGCGATTATAATATCTTTGCAGCACACTTATTAATGTGAGGCAAGGCTGCAATACAAATGTGGTAGGGAAAAACAAACTAACAAAGAGGGAAGACATACTGGAATATAATTATTCACAATTCAAATATATCATAGTCACCAAAATGGGTTTTACCACTCAATTAAAATATTACAGAGATTAGCTCAGTGAGGATCCAAAATATGGATGCATAACTTAATTCAGGATTTGAACAAAGAAGCTCTAAAAATCTTGTATATATAATAACTTCGACATTGATTGAGAAAAGGGTAAAGAGATTCTAATTATTTAGTCTGGAGAAGTAGCTGATGTGATACTGCTTCGAATAAATGAGTATTATGAAAAGAATTTGCAAAGGAGTTCCAATACCATTAGGATCCAATAGAGAAATTGGCTCCAAAAGCAATGTGCTTTCCAGCTTTCATTTTTCAAGACACCGAGAGTCTTACTGCTCCGTCTTTGCTTTCGTTGCCGCTCTGGTTGGAATGGTGGGAACGAGAAATTTTCCTTTCTGATTTGGTCCGTATTTCATCTCACCCTGCGCCTAGTGCCCATTCATGGGTCATTTCGTTTTTCCTGCGCTGGGCCATGCCACTATCTTATGCACGTTGTGACAGAGACTCGATGACTAAGGAAGAATAGACTCATCTCGAAAAATGCATCCACTTGGTGGCTGTGCACATTGAGATTAAGAAGAGGTTGAAAATAGAAGAAGAAAATGAGAATCGTCGTTTCCCCTGGGTCGTCCGTGCTTCAACAGCGCAGAAGGCGGCTGCGTTCCCCGAGTTTTCCGAAGAGCAACTTTGAATTCAAATAGAGCTTTAGGTTTTATGAAGGTATTTTATAAATTTTAAGAAAAAAGAGAAAGAGAAACAGTAAGGGTGAAATTTTGCTAAAAGGGGATCTACGTGACGGAGCTGGTCAAAAACTGTCATGTCCTTTACCGTGAGAGGAAACAACAGGACTATCAAGGTTTAAAGGATGTGAAAGAGGAGGAAACGTTCATCAAAATAGATCTACATCTTTGTACGCTTCGGTGAAATGAGTAGGAGAATGCCAGTAAGCCTCAGAGAACGTTGCCTTTGGAGAGGGACGGGGCCATGAGCGAAGGGTTATACCAGGGACTTGAGCGATGATGGTCTATTTCATTTTAAGGGTGAGTAGGAACATCTCTGACAAAAATGTTAACAGTCATTAATTGAAATACATAGAATATGGGTGTCATTTAATTTTATATCGTTTAATCATATGACATTGCCAGTGTTCCACAGTTTTGACTGACAAAAATGTAAATTTCATATGATTCAACCTAATATTTTTCTTAATGTTTCAAAATAAAAAAATTAGAAGCAATCTAAAAAAAAATCCTTATGTTTCAGCCACCAGGACCAAAAAAAAAAAATGTACTTAATACAAGATGCCACTGCACACTTGAAAGCCTTTTGCAATTTTAAGACAAGCAAAATTTAGAAAAGAGGTAAGTGTTGGGGCGCCTGGGTGGCACAGCGGTTAGGCGCCTGCCTTCGGCTCAGGGCGTGATCCGGCGTTATGGGATCGAGCCCCACATCAGGCTCCTCTGCTGTGAGCCTGCTTCTTCCTCTCCCGCTCCCCCCGCTTGTGTTCCCTCTCTCGCTGGCTGTCTCTATCTCTGTCAAATAAATAAATAAAATCTTTAAAAAAAAAAAAAAAAGAGGTAAGTGTTGCATTTGGGGGACAATAAAGCTTTATCTGATTTGCATTCTACGTCTCCGATCAATTGGATCAAGTCTCCATCTTTAAGGTATATTTGTCTTTGATTTGTTTTAATAAAAAATACCCTGCCTCTAAACTAAAACTGAGAAGTATATGAGTGAGGGACTACTGATGCGTGGACGATGCCTTCCCACATGGGGTAGAGAAATGTGAGCTGGCACCTTACGATTTTTAGAACCAAACATAGCGTAGCCAGAGAAAGAAGGCTCCATAAGCCCAGACTAAGTTATTGCAATGGTTGGTTTTATTGTCTTCCTGACACCTATAAATAAATGAGGAAACTGATGGACAAAGAAAAGCAGTGTGTTTTTACGTCATGGTACAGAGGGTAGAATCGGGGGAGATTGCAACTCCTGACTTAATACCTGCCTGTGGCTAAAGCCCCCAAACTGGACCATGCTTGACAATCTGAGAAGATACTAGAAAGGTGGAGTCCTACTCCTTCTGATCTTTCCGTGATGATAGCAACGAAGCACAGAAGAAGAAGAAAATTACTTTTGTTCAATATAAAGCCTCTTGGGATCTAAGTATGTTGATGATTTATCCCATGGTAATTCGAAGGAGAAGAGTAGACAATATTGTAAGCTGGGTTCCTTAAAAAGGAAGGTGCCCATATCTGAATGACAGAGGGTACGTCTGAAATGTTCAGGCTGGGTAGGAAAGAAGCAAGAAGGAGAAGAGGCTCTGATGGGTGAGTATAAGAGTTAGTGGGAGAGTTGGAAGGACACAGTGGGGGCTTGGGGTACAGCAAAAAGAATAACTCTTTCCATTCAATTTCAGCGGCTCTGAGGGCTATGATGTCTAGTCCTTTAAAAACACCTTTGCTATAGAAAATGGCAGCTGTAGCCACATGCTTTCCATCTACCCACCAGCAACGAAATTCCAGTGAGCTCTGGGTCTGGCTCCTTTCTTGCAGTGTAACCTCATTTCAAGTTAGCACCGAAATAACCGAAGGCCACCAGAGGGACGGAGCACATAGCCTGCCGTCCTTTGATTAATCAGCGGGAATACGTAGCTCACGGTTCTTTTTTTTTTTTTTTTTTAAGATTTTATTTATTTATTCGACAGAGATAGAGACAGCCAGCGAGAGAGGGAACACAAGCAGGGGGAGTGGGAGAGGAAGAAGCAGGCTCATAGCGGAGGAGCCTGATGTGGGGCTCGATCCCATAACGCCGGGATCACGCCCTGAGCCGAAGGCAGACGCTTAACCGCTGTGCCACCCAGGCGCCCCATAGCTCACGGTTCTATTGTGATCACGTCGGACGCCTAAAAAAGTCCAAGATCCAGTGTCGGGATCTGGTTTCCCTAAGAAAGGATGTTTCTGGTTTTTGTTGAAAGGGATCTATTTTTGGAGTGAAAACGGCAACTACGCTATATCAAAAATAATGGTGATGAAATAGCAGTTCCAACAGTAACAAGCACAATTAGTTGAGGAAATTACTATTTGAGAGGTGCTGTGCCGAGCCCTGAAAAGCTCACCTGATAGAATTCTCACAACGGCTCTACAACGTAGGTGCTGTTATTATGATTCCCATTTTATAAAGAAAGAGAGAAAACTGAAGCCCAGAAAGACTAAATTCTGTACCTAAGGGACTCACAGCTAACAGGTGGCAAAGAGTGATTCAGAACTTGACCGTGTGTCTCAGAAGGCCGTGAGCACCAGCTTCCCAGAGTTAAGACCTGCCTCGTCACCTCTCAAGATCGTCACTCCTATTTAACCTTCCAGTAAGGTTGGCCCAATACCAACGACCGTGCTCTTGGAAAAAGTTTTCTAAGGGTATGCAGCTGACTTTCCCCACGCCCCCTTCCATCTGTTTCTTTACAAAGCTGATTGACGACTGAGCCTAGAGTTGGAAAATGCTGACGGATCTGCAGCCCCAGGGGCACAGAGAGTAACTAACTGGAAAGTCATTAACTGAGGCAGTAACTATTTCCTGTCCCCAGGAGAACCTCAGAACCTGGGAGCATAACTCGCGGGCCTTACTCCGAGACCAGCACAGTGATGTACAATGTGGTCCAATATACACGTCCAACAAGGGGCCATCAGAGGCGCAGACATAGGTTCCTCCGTCGTATGATATTTCACAATCACGCTCTTTTATTAGAGTGAAAGCAGCAAAGGGTTAATTAAAAGCAATATCTCCTGTCTCCGCGAAAAGACCTTTTCTCCCTTGCCAATATATGACTCTTTATACTCTCAGTTCATTCCTCCTGTCCTACAGATATTTTATTGCCTGCTAAACTAAGTTTTCTCTAAATTGCTGGAGAAGAAAAACACCCCAAACTGCTTATTCCATCAAAACCAGCTCCTGTATTATATTGGCCAAAATGAAATTCAGTAATCCAGGGCACCAAAGTTGATAATATGAGAGAAGGGTGTTTGATAAGATTTTTAAAAATCCTCTGGAGTCACAGTTGGTCATTACTTAACCTGTCAATCTCATGCAGTCAGTAGGGTTCCTTCCACTCCCTTCCGGATAATTGTGTTGAATTATATTGTCTCAGTTACTAGCATATAAGCACTGAGAGGAAGGAGAATATGACCAATCGCTTCATATAGCATTTAGAGTATTGCCAAGTGTGAGAAGAGGCTTAAGTGCTGGTCGTGATGATGTGTGGTAAATTTGTCTGCGCATGATGGCACAGCCGAATGGCCCCATAATTGCAAGGCTTCCTGTCAGCCCTATTCCCTGGCAGGTACTGGAAGTTTGGGTAGTGGCACCTGATTTTATCAGCACTCCCAGGCACACAGGTCTGCTAAGATTTTCTCCTCATGAGGTAACACAGCACAGTCGGGGGCCCTGGATTGACATCCTGGTTCTGGCACTTTCTTGTCACGTGACCCTGTGCAAGAATTTAATTTTCTTAAATCTCACTTTTCCAACCAGTGAAAGGAAAACAGAGATTCTTTTTCCTTTCTGCCTCACTAGGCTGTAATATAGGTCAAATAAGAAAAATTGTAGGAAAATGCTTCGAGGAATAGGTATGTACTAAAAAAAATACATTGTAGCAGCTACGGATTTTGAGTGGTGTGTGTGTGCGTGTGAGAGAGACAGACAGAGACAGAGAGAGTGAGATTGTTACGGTAATACAGCAGAGATAGACTGGTTTGGAGGACCTAGCCTTACTATTTTGTTATAATTTTAATGCTTTCTCCTCACTTTAGAGATTGGCGATTGGTCAATAATTATGGTTAAAGTCTTGGCACCTACTTGGAATGCCTCCTGGGAAAACCACCAGTAAGTTACCATTAGTTTACCACATACTTCCTGAAAAAAAGGAACTCATTCATCTCTGAATGGTTATCCAAGGCACGGGAAACTTGGTTTAATTCCCTAGATATCTGTAGTATCATCAATTTTATCCAAATATTTAATCTAAATTCTATGTGCTGTCATTTGAGGACATTATGTCTGCTTTTCTCCTCATCGGTTAATCTATATAATAGCACTCTCTGGCTCGTTCCATCCTTTTATATTTCTGTGGACAGTTACCACCCCAAATACCTTCATTTTATTTCAGAGCCAGTTCTCTTTTTCTTGTCTCAAAGGCCATCATTTGGAAATATTTATCACTTTTAGTTGGTCTCCTATGAAATCTGAAACACTTTTTATCCACTCGTTTAAATTCGGGATCACGGCCCTTGCTAGTCCTTGCTCTATGAATCAAGGAAAAGGGCCCTTGTCCAAACTGCCTTGCCATTTTCCTATCGCTGCCTGTACCCGCCTGGCTCGCCTAAAACAACACGAGGTGAGCAGGGAGGAAAGCACCTTCCCCGGATGAAGTGGCTCTTACCACAAAGACTTCACAGCAGATGCAAAGGCCACTGTTCTTGGTAAAGGCATGAGTAATGTCCAAGAGAGCAGGTCTCGTCATAGGTCCCCCTGTTAAGACAATGCACTGGGGCCTGGAAAGGGAGAAAAGGAGATGTGAGAACTGGCCATTGCAAGAAGCCTATGACAGAACAACCCCATGGCAAAGGCAGGAATGGAGGGTTTGGCAAAATGGGACAACCTCTCCCCTAAATATTTCTTGGGTTTCTCATCAGAATTCGTGAATCATCCTACCTGTTCAACTTGCCATCTTTGTATTCTTAGTTCATTAGTGATAGCAAAAATGAAGTAAGGAAAAGGTGCTCTTGGGTTCCCCCTGTCTTTTTCTCTCCAGGCACTACCCTATCCTAAATCCCCAATACAACCTGTCACTCTCCAGCTGGTATCTTCATGCTGCTTTCCTTTATCTTCCCTGCAAAGTTTGTGTATTTTTTGGAGGGGGGGGGTCCCATTCAAAATAAGATATAATTAATGAAGTGTTAAAATGTTACTTTTCCTAAGAGAATTCAGTAAGCCACAGAACCTTAAGCTGAATGGAGACAGTACCAAGGATTAAGATATTTGGGGGCATCTCTCTGAAATCACCCCTGAGATCCCCTCTCTATCTCTGTTCGTGGACGGTGACACCCAGCGTTACGATGGTTTACAGCTGGGAATGCGCGTAGCTCAGAGTGGAGGAGAAGAAGCACTCATTCACGGAGATGTTGTCATGAAAATGAGGCAGTTTTATACGACTCCCTAGTCTTAGAATGAACCCAGAAAGTGTATCAATACTCTAATACACCTGTCTCCCCTAAAGGAAAGCCACCTCTAACGTGGAACGACACCAGGATGCCCGAGAAGCCAACTTTACCTGAAATTTTTCACATGGTCTTCCACGGTAGTTAATTCCAGGGCGTTGTCCAGTGCGCTGACATAGGAAAGGGCCTGTGTGGAGGAGCCCCAGTTCACATCTACGGACAACAGAGGATGTAGCATTAAAGTATTGACCTTCCCTCTGTATACTGTGAATACTTATATAAGCCATTGCCTTCTATGATTTTCCTTGGCTATGTCATCAGTGAGAAGTGCCCAAATTAGAGAAAACACAATGCAGTCTTTCCTAGAACGAGCATTGTGTCCTTCTATGAACACTTCATGAATTCTTAGAAGCGAGATCGCTCTTTCCAGGTAAGGATCAGACTCTAAAGCTGCAGCCCCAGAAATTTTGCTTGGTGGGAGAGGCTATGTGATAACCATATTGCAAGTGGATAGACTTGGGAAAATGGTTCGCCACTAAATAAATTCAAAAGGTCTTCACAAATTCTTGAATTGAAAAGAGGCATTTCTGTAGACAAGGATCGTGTGCAGCAATCTTCCTATTTTGAATAGTAAAACTGAATAACTCAGGAATTCTTACTTTTTTGGGTATCCATGAAGAGGGTTCAGCAAGCATTTTAATTTGATCTTTTAGCACCTAATCTTCGTAATGAGGGACGTAAGTATTACCATCTTCTACCTTTTTTTTTTCTAGCCGTTTTTGAAAAAAAAAAATAAATGAAATATTAGATGGAACCTCCCATTAGGAAGTCCCTGGTGGGAATATACAGACTTACTCCAAATGGGAGATTGAGTCATCTCCCTAGTCTTGCTTGGAAGAGTCAGGGAAATGGTGGGGAATAATTATCTGGAGACAAAAAGGATTAATATTGCCTAAGTGTTGACTATGCATCAGGTATTTAGCATACCTTAGGCTATTTTATTCTAATAAAAATCCTACCAGTCAATTAGATATTTGTAAGTAAAAAATGAACCTTGAACCATTCCTCACACCATATATATAAATTAACTCAAATTGGATAATGGACATAGATTTAAAATCTAAAGCTTTAAACTTCTAGAAGAATTTGTGGCCTTCAGGGCGCCTGGGTGGCGCAGGCGTTAGGCGTCTGCCTTCGGCTCAGGGTGTGATCCCGGTGTTCTGGGATTGAGCCCCACATCGGGCTTCTCCGCTATGAGCCTGCTTCTTCCTCTCCCACTCCCCCTGCTTGTGTTCCCTCTCTCGCTGGCTGTCTCTCTGTCAAATAAATAAATAAAATCTTAAAAAAAAAAAAAGAATTTGTGGCCTTGGATTAGGGAAAGATATCTTAGATTAGAAGCAAAAAACCAAATCATAAAAGCAAAAAATGATAAATTAGACTTCATAGAAATTCAGAATATCTGCTCTTCAAAACAAACTGTAAGGAAAATGAAAAGGCAAGTTATAGTCCTGTAGAAAATATCTGCAAAACACATACTGCTAAAGGATTTGCATCTAGAATACATAAAGAACTCTTATAACTAAATAATAAGAAAACAACTCAAAAAAATGGGCAAAAGATTTAAAAAGCATTTGACGGAAGAAGATATATGGATGGCACATAAGATGGTCATCATTAGTCATTAGGAAAATGCAAAGCAAAGCAAAATGATAGTACTCTACAACTATTAGAACTTTTTTTTTAACCAACTGACAATACTAAGTGCTGACAAGGATGTGGAGCAATGAGGACTTTCATTCATTGCTGGTAGGAGTAGAAGATAACACTGCTTTTGTGGAAAACAGTTTGGAAGTTTCTTATGAAGATATATATAGATATCAATATAGAGATAGAGATAGAGATACTCTTATTATATAATCAGAAATCCCACTCTTAGATATCCCACTCCTAGAGAAATGAAAATAGAGGTCCACATTAAAGTCCTGTGTGTGCATGTTTATAACAGCTTTGCATTTAATCATCCCAAGCTGGAAACAACCCAGATGTCCATTAGCTGGCAAATACATTTTTTAAAACTTTGAGATATATTCATACAATGAAATACTACTCAACACAAATGAACAAACGACTTACACATGTCACAACATGGATGCATCTAAAAACATCATGTTAAGTGAAAAGAAGCATACACAAAGGCTACTTACTGTATATAATATTCTGAAAAGGCAAAGGTATAGTGACAGAAATCAGAACAGTGGTTACCAGGGGCTAAGCTGAGGGGAAGAGATCGACTACCTAGGAGTGTAACAGGAACTTTTAGCGATGATGGAAATGTCCTCTGTCTTGATTGTGACGGTGGTTACAAGAATGTTTAAGTTTGTCAAAACCCATAGACTGTATGTCTGAAGGGGATGAATTTTACCATACGTAAGTTATGCCTGATGCATAAAGTAATAAAGAAAAACAACAACAAAAAATCCCTCCAAGGTAGTTGCTTTCTCCCTTCTTCTCTATTTTCTTCTCTACTTTCCTGTGCAGTACGGGTAAGGGACATATAGGGTGGCTTGGGGCTGTCCAGCTCCTGAGACTGGGCCTCCCTGTACCACACTCTGTGCTCTCTAGACTCTCCCAGCTCAGTCCATCCTTCCTGTTGATTCTAAAGTTAACATCCAATGCTCAGGTATAATTGAGTGATCAATGGCAGCCTCTTGTTGTTCACAGATTCCTTAGCATGACATTTATGTTTCTTATTTATCTGGCCCCAACCTACTCTTCCAGGCTCATCTCATGCCCCTTCTCCTTAGCACCCAAGAACTCCATCCACGTTACAAGCCTTGAAGTTTCCTACATATGCCATGTCCTTGCACGCCTCCTAACACCACTCATGCTTTTCCTTCTGCCCAGAATAATCTTCTCTGGCTCTTTCTGATTAACCAATCCCTAGTCTCTTGTCCTTTTTTTTTTTTTTTTTAAATAGCTTATTTGCTCATTTAACAAATGTTTATTAAGTATCTACTGAGTGTTAGCCCTGGGAATACAAGCCATGAAGCAGAAGAGTCTTCCTGGACAAGTTTAATCAGAGCTAATCACTCCCTCTCCTCTTCTCAGTAATTTTCTTATGACATTGCATGGTACTTACTTTATTGCTTTATGGTTAGTCGCTTGTGTGTGGGTCCGTGATCCCCTTGAGGACAGGGACTATATCTTATTTATCAGGATTTTTAGAAGGAGATATAATGGAAAGTGTGTGTGGGGGGGTTGGTATCATATACTCTACTTAAAATGTCAGCTCCATCATATCCTGTTACCTTGGCAAGTGGTCAACTCTTTGAACTCCAGTTTCTTCACCTGTAAAATGGGTCGAATAATACCTAATGTACAGCCTTCTTGTGAGGATTCAGCGAGTGCATGGTGTATCACAGGTGCTCAACATGGTTAACCATTATTATGCTGTATTTCATTATTAATATCCACCGTTCACATGGCACACCCAAGCACACAGGGGCTGCTCCATAAACGTTTGTTGAGTGAATGGTGAGTTAGAGAGCACTTCCAAGATCTCCTCCCACACAGTCCTTATCTTACCTGGCTTCTTATAAGTCACGTAGATATAGAGGAAGAACTCGATGACGTAGGTGATGACAGCGGCCCACCAGTTGATCACAAACATAACTGCACAGCACAAAATAGCTCCAAAAAGAGACACCCACATGTTGTAAATTCCGTATGCAGGTCTCCATCCTGAAAAAAACAATCTCGGTGCATAAGAAAAACTTCCACACTCCTGCTTTATACCACCGCCTAGGATTAGCATGCAGGCAACAGTTTTTCCTAGCATAAAAATCAGAACTTTCGGGTCAAGCTCCCAATTCTGTTATTAGTTTTCTGTGATTTCGGGCGTCTGGCTGAGGAAGGTATACCAAATAAGAACGCTGTGAAATACAGAAAACGTGTCACTTATGGCCTCTTCGTATGCCCTGCACGTCCCAGTTGTCTTCCCCAACTGTGAGACCTTAAGCCTCTGCTATCTCTACCATCAGGAGCTGAAAGGAGGCCGGAGAGATGAAAAGAGCGGGGGTCTAGTGGGAAGGAGCGGGGGAACTCCTTGATGGCCCCAAGAAAAGAGGAAGTGAAGACAATGGGCTTATTGTTCCCACGGAGAAGGCAGAGCATCATCGAAAGTCAAGCCACGAACTTCCTGCTAGCTCTGGCTTTACCTTAAGAGGACAGCACTTGCCTTTTCAGAAATAATCATCTATGGGAAAAGACGGAGACATTTTTCGGCAATGTCTTCTTACACCTGATGCATTAATAAGATTTTGCATTTCACACGGTGCATACATGCATGGGAGCGCCCGTGTTCTATGAGTTCCCTGCCATGCAGAAGCGGGGGGACAGCAGGGTCAGGCTGGGGAAGCTCTGACTTGAAGGGCCTTTGAACGGTGGGGGAAGTACGCTTTCAATTGGGAGTTGCCAAAATACAACAGAGCTTTCCAAGTCTTCAGGAGCAATTTCTGAAATGGCCACAAGATGGAAATAGCACTTTGAGAACATCGCTGGAAACGCCCTTATTTTTCTGAGTTGGGCTGTGTGTGTGTCACAGGGGCATTGTGGGTGTCATTTCATGGGTTTGTGTATCGACCTGTCTCTATGTGGTCTGCTATTTTTCTTCTCTCTCTTTTTCTCTCGTCCTCTTTCGTTCCTTCCCTTCCACTCTTTCCCTTACCTACTCTATTATTTCACCTCGTTTTTCAAAGATGAACATAACATGACACAGAAGCTCACATTTCTATGACTTGTATTCACTAACTAGAACTTTCTGTTCTCTGCTTAAAAGAAGACAGCACAACAGAAATAAAAATTCCTCCGTTATCTTCTGGAGCCTAGTGGCCTTGGGTGGAAGCTCCCCTTCCATCCATATTTTGTCTTGCTGGCAGCAGGTTTTCTGAAGGAGGCTCGAGACCACAGCAGGCCCTAACAGAGTGGAAATGTGTTTATATCCCTGATAAAGGCCCTCGTGGTGAAGAACTTTCTGAAGGTCAATAGTGATGAGTATCTATTCTAGTGGAAAGGGAGAAGGAATTCTAATAGCCAATGAAAGCGAGGAAGAGGTGAGAGGTGGCGAGATAGGGAAGGTTCTTTGGTGTGAAATTCTGCACCTCCTTCGACCACAGTCTGCGGAGGGCAGGGATGTCACTGGCTTCAGCACGAATCTGCATTGACTGTGACTCAGCAGGTAATTATGGGAACTACTCATCCTTCTCTTCTGCACCATGGGCAGGAAACAAATTGATAGTAAGGAAGTTTCAAATATATACATTTATTCCACTTCTGTGGTCACTTTCACCCTGGAAATAAATAGTGGTGTTTCTCGACTGCTGAAATAAATGTGGTTTGTCTTGCAATGAATAATTTATTGCCGCAGGAGAAAATTGACTTTACGGTTGGTCAAAAAGGCCATTGCTCAAATGATTCTTTTTCTATTTCAGAAATCACCCCCCTCCCCAACTCACCAAAATAAAGTGGATTACGTTGCCCACTAGGATATAAGGACACATAAAACACAGATTGAGCACTTTTCACGGACTTATTTCATCTTATTGAGACAAACTAACTGTCTGCCTAGGCTTCTTTTAGCTTCCAAGAGTCAACTTACCCGGAGATTTGGCATACGAGGCATGGAAGCAGGAGAAATTAATAAGTGCGTATGAGGCCAGGAAGAAGTTGGAGATGATGGGGGCGATGGTGTTCAGCTCGGCTGTGAACGAAGCAGAAGTGAGCATGTCCGTGTGAGTGATGAGACCAGGGGCTGAACAGCTGTCAGAGCCTGGAAGCTTGACTTTATTTGGAAATTGAAAACATAGCTAGCTTCTGTCAAAGTTTAAGAAGTTAGTGATTTCTCTTTGGGATTGCATTCATTTAAAGATATGTTCTCAGTCAGGGTTTCCATAAAGCAAGGAGCAAGAAAAACCTCCCAATGAGAAAATAGACAATAGACAAGACCTCAACCTAGCAAATATTCAAATGGGAGTGGGTAGAGGGTTTGGCCACTGGACAGATGATAAACTCCCCTGCCGCTCTACCAGAGGTCCCAAATCCTGCACTCTTTCTCTGCTGTGGATACAAGCGAAAAGCTCTGCAGGGCGACAGATTAGTTAAATACCGGGGCACCCGCAACGCCTAATTGGAAATATCTATGCCCAACTTGCTCTCCCTGACTCTCAGAACTCTTGCTAGTCCTTTGCCCTTTTCTTAACATTTCTAGAGAGTTCTGGCTCTCAACGTTTGCCAAAAAAATGTTTACCCCAGTAGCTAAAGATCCAGTATAATTTAATCCTAGCCGAATGGTTTGCTGTATAAGAAATAATTTAGAAACATTCTCATTTATCAGCCTCAGGGATGCAGATGCAGGTGGCAGCTGGGTATGAATCTAGATCATGGATGCCAGCAAGGAAGTAGGCAAAAATAGCCGCCGTGAAGCTTGTGCCATGAAGCTCATCTATGTTGTTTGGAGTAATTTTTAAGGATAATATTTAATTTATACAATTTTTTAAATTTTGGCTATTTAATCACACAAATGCATTGTAGGGCAATGATCTGAGGTCTTTATGTCATGGAAACATTTCTGCACATAATCGTTTTTTGTTTAATTTTTTAAAAAATCTACCAGACACAGTCATATCGTCCCCCTCTTCAACCTTGTAGAAATCTTACGAGGATTCAGGCATTCCAGTCACTTTCTGAGTTTATGATGATGAGGAGCCTTTATTGTTTGGCCCCACTGCGCTGAGGAAGGCTCTGCCCTTCTAGACAGAGTTAGCATGGCCTTGCCTTTGGCTTCTTTTCCTCTGATCTGTTCCCCAGCAAAGGTGGCACCTTAGCAAGGAATGAGGAATGTGCAGGCTAACGCTGATAAATGTGCTCTCCACGATTATGCAGCTGTTTCTCTATTGCTCAGGGAGAGGGAGCCGAGATGACAGTCTGGGCAAGTGGTTTTCTAACCTCAGTGGTCTACAAATCTCTTGAGGAGCTTGTATACATGCAGACTCCTTATCCCCAGGGACCCGGATTCTACTCCAGGGCTGGGTCTGAAAAAACCAGCACGTTAACAAACCCCAAGTGATTCTGATTCTGATATAGGCGGTCACTGGACCACGTTTTGTAAACGACACTTCAATTCTCCTGCTAGCTGCCAGGCCAGGAGATGTAGAGACAGGTGGCAGCTGGGGAAAGCTTTGGAAGGAGAGGATACCGGGCAGCTTGGAGGAAGGATTCGGTTGCACTTAGCTGCATGGATTTCCAACATTCAGATTGAAAGAAGAGATTAAAGTCCAAAGTCAACCTCAAGTCCTCAAAGGCCCTCTACGCACAAGGATTCCTCATTTCCTTCTTAAACAGACTCCAGTATTCCCAATAGGGATATTAAACAGAAAACAGGTAATTCTTCAAGCTAAAGGAAAACCCTATCAGTAATCAGAATTCTTTAGCTTTCAGTAAGCACAAGAAAACTACGAACCAATGAGAATGAACGCCATGGCTATAACGAAAGTGAGGAAGTATCCCCTCAGGGGTTCATTGTTTTTTCCATATCCTTTTGCAAAGAACTGCAGGGCTTTGTAGATGTTGTCCTTGCACAGAGCCTAATGGAAAAGAAGAGGAGAAATTCGTCATTTATATCTATGCCCAGTCATTCTCCCTGGGTGATTCAAACAAGAAGATTCGGAGAAAGATGAAGTGACACACAGCATGGGCACAAGTCAACACTGCACTCCATCATTCTTTGTATTATTTCACTCGATCTCCACTGCGTGGCAGACAGCATTCGAACAGATGCAAACGTTAAACTGTTTCAGAAAATGATGGACAGTGATTGCTGGTGAGAACAAATATTTCAGCTTGATCCACCACCAGTGGAAACAGACGTAGGGAGAAGCAACGTGCTCTTGGCCCGTATCACCTGGAACACTTTGGGTGCGCTGACGAGGGAGGCCAAGGCTGAGGAGAGCGTTGCAGAAAAGATACCAGCCGTGATGAGGGGGCCGAACCCGGACACCATGCTCATGACCTTGAGAAAAGACGTTCGAGTGAGGAGACTCATCCAACAGACAGTTCAAAAACAAACAAAGCCAACATCTCGTGCAAATGTTTCCCCTCCACTTTCCGTGATTTGGAATCTCCTTTATAAGCTAATTGCTTCTGACCAGATTCCCGCCCCTGCTTCATTCTCAAGTTCTTTAGTATTTGTTTTTTTTTTTTTAATGGAAATGGCCATTTTGTCGTTGTTTATAAAAATAGGAAATGCTCACCACAATACATCCAGAAGATACTGGAAAGACTAAAGAAGGAAACGGTTTCAAGGACTTTGACATTTCCCCCCTTCGTTGTGGGCATATGTCTCTTTGATGATGGGAAATTCTATTGAGCAGAAAGTGGTATTTTAATAAGGTTTGGGGAGGGCTCAGCTGTTTACCAGTCTTTTGAAAAGCTTTTGCCTTTCTTCCTCCTGCACATAGAGCCTTTTCAAACCTTTGCTTTCTCTGTGCTCATTAAATATAATTCTAGATCTGAGACATCATGAGATTCTATCAATTTAAGCCATGTTTTGGAATAATAACTTCAGCTGAGTTAATTTCTCTTGACTGGTTGTTAAAATAGATGAATGAAGCCTTCATGACAAATTTACCTCTCCCTCCGCTCGCCAATCATTCGGACAAATTGATGTTTCAAGTTCCAAGTTTTCCCAACTTCCCTTGTTCCATCCCCCTCATTTACCTCCCCGTCTGCCAGTCACAATTTCCCTCTTGGCCTTGTTTTCCAGTCACTCCAGGACCATATCAGGGGCTTTCCCAAAACTGAGATCCATGCACAAAGTACATTCCAAATACTAACACTCTAAGTCTCTCCTTTTTGCTACCATGAAATCTTGCACCAATGATTAGAAGATGCAATATGTCAGGTGATCATCTTTCCCTGGTGATGCAATTCATACAACCGCCTATTCTCTCCCCACCACAGTAAATGTGACCCCAGGATTTGCCGCCCAGTAATGTCTACAGGGCTCCCTTCCGTCATGCATGAATTGTTCCTTGCTGAATTCAAATGGACCAATAATCAATGAGTTTCAAAGTCAGAAGTTTCATTATTCTACATGTGACATTCTACAAATGAAAACAATAGCAATACACATTTTTTTTTCTCTTCAAACCTGGAAATTGTTCATCAGCCCATATTGACATGGTTCATGTCGACATCTTGAGAAGTCATAGCCCAACCCACAGGCTGCTGAACCATTGCAGTTCGTTCCAGAAATGATGGTGTCATTCATGTTCCCGGTGGCATCTCGGACCACACAGGCCCCTGGGGAAACAACCGTGGCTCATCAGTTCTTTAAAAGGGTTCTGCTCCATGGGGTTTTCTCCCGAAAACATAGCTTACTTTGAGTCTGAGTAGGTCTACTGCCATCCTCTCTTCCCATCCTGGGGACATGGTGCCTGGAGGTTCCCATCCTCAGAGGCTCGAGAGCGCCCCCTGTCTCTGACAGTCTGCCACTACCACTGCCTTGGGGAGTTTAGGTCCAAGCTCTCACCTACAACTTTGTAATACAGACACTTGGGGGTTGGAACTCTCCATCCCTGACTTTCTGAAATGCTCACGGCAGTGCTTTGCACATAATATTTAAATCATATAGCTGGCTTGGTGTTACTGACTAGGTATTTTTCAGGTAGAAGGATTTATTTCCTCATCTGTGAGAGAACTAAGGGATGGCATTATTGAATTCCGACAATTAAGAGAACTGAGCCCTTGTTTTCAACTGATGGTAGTCCTTGCATAATTTTTTAAACAGTTATAATTCCACTTTCTATAGAATTTTAAGGGTTTAAATAATAAAGAAAATGGGGATAAAATATTGAGATTTCCTTGGTAATATTAATGGTCAAATAATATTCTATCAAATATCAGTTTATTCCATTACTTTTATCCATTTTGCTATTTCTGTTATTTTACATTATAAACATTCTATGATGAACATCTTTGTGCACAATTTTTTTCTTCTCTATTTCGAAATATTTCTCTGGGATAGATTCCTAGAAATGGAGTTATGAACTTTTTAAAGATCCTAGAGATATATATATATTTTTTTAAACAGACTTTCCTTATGAAGTTTGTAACCATAATCTCTGCCACTATGTATTTGATAGGACTACTGAAATATATGAATATATGTGGGAAATATGTAGGAACTTTTCTGAATTACCTTCAGGATAAATATTTCACAAACTAAATCCCAATAAAACTGTTCACTTTGCTTTTCAAACTTCGGCTGGTCTGAGTTTTCATTCCTTGCTAATAACTTTAAGAGAGGTCCCAGTGACAGGTACTAATGGGAACCCTCAGTTTTATCCATGGAATTCATATCCTGTGAATCTGTAAAAGACTTAAAAACAATAGGATCTTCGAGTTGGAAGAGTCATTTAAGATAATCAGTACAGGAATCCTGCTTACATAGCCTTGAGGCCTCCTAGCCTCTGCTTAAACAGTTGAAATTATGAATGTTGGTTACCAAGCAAAACCATCTGCTCCAGATTTTACCTTTTGCATTGTTCATTTCTGTTGAGCTGACTTTTTGGAATCATATATTTTGGCTTCTGCATAATACAACTCCCTCAATTTCCATGAAGCCAAGCCATGAGCCATAACTTGCACTAATGACAGGCCATGGACCCCATGACTATTCTCCTCGCCAGGGAAAAATACAGAAACAGAATTTTCCCCCAGGCAAAAACTGGAAGAATCTCTGAAATCAGGTCTATAACTTTACTCATTCCTTCATTTTTACATTGTATGAGATAGGAAACCATTTGGGAAATTTTCCTTAAGGTGATTTCAATGTCATTTAAAAATGTGTCAATTTTCTAAAGTATTGGAATAAAATCTTTTTACATGTAACTAAACTTGGAAATGCCACAGCAATATAGCTAACATTATCCAATTTCCTCAAATAAGAGACAGTGAGAGAAACGAGAATCTAAGTTAACTGTCCTTGCTTTTCTCTCCAGAAACCAAGGTAAGATAAATGCACTTCCCCAATTTCCTTTAAGCAGAGTACAATTGGGATGTGCCCTTCGGTAAAATGGTCATTCGGGCTTCAGCAGTGGGGAGCTATATTCCCTAGTGTGCACAGAAAAGAGTTTTCTTCTCCGAATGTTCCACGTTTCTTCCTCTCCTACTATGGCATAAGCAGGAGGTGACCCCCATCCAGGAGGAGGTGTGGCTGCAGGCAGCAGGTGGAACGCAAGTCAGCTTAGGAACAGCAGGTGCAGCCCCGTATTTTCTGCTTCCTGAGCAATGTGGGGGCTGACCACCCACCCTGCTGGCAGCTGAGTCTTGTTCTGATTTCTTGCCAACTGGTAACAGTGACATTTCCCTATTAAGGACAGTTGTGCAAGGAGGAGATAGAGCCATCAATTCTATGCCTTTCATACATACCTAAGGCTTTTGTTTTTGTTTTTGTTTTGTTTCTGGCTTCTTTTCTCTTGCTCTGTTTCTCACCTGCCTCCCAGGGCAAGGGAGGTGGATGCTGGGAGTGGTGGCTTCTTTGGCAGTGGGATTATTACCTAGTGTAGCCAACTGGGATTCTCTTTGTGTTCAGGTAGAATGACAGTCCAATGAACTCTACCCTAGCCCTGACCCAGAGACACCTGTATTACAGCTTACCTGCATTCGAACCCCTAAAGCACCCAGGAAGGGAATTAAAAATGTTGTCTTTTGAAAAAACTTTCTACTTATGATGCACTAAAAGCTCACTGGACATGAAGGACAATCAGACTCCTTGTAATTCTGGCATTCTGACACCAGAGACATACAACTTACCTACACAAATAGCAACTCCTATGTAGGCGACGGTGGTGATGAAAATGGCCAGCATGGTTCCTCTGGGGATGGCATCTTGGGGATCCTTTGAAGAAATAACACGGTGGGATGAAGAGACAGGGTAGAGTAAGAAACAGAAATGACTTGGCGCTGTTACCGTATTTCAAATGTTTGGGCTACCCTTCCTGAGGCAGGTTCGGAAGAAAAGATTAAGCAATGGCAAAGTGGTGAGCCCGAGTTCTTTTTGGACAAATAACAGGTGTTCGGGGTAAATAAAGAAATTTCTAGAACTTTGCGTTGAATAGAAGAGATCTCTAACTGTCCAGGACAGAGTTCTTATAGAAAAGTAGACCAGTTAGCTCACTCACTAATGCATCTCCCTCCCCTTTATCTCCTGTGAATTTCATGCGGGTATATCAAATCTTAAAGCATTAGGGGAAAGACACAAACACGCCCCACACATTGATGCACCTTGAAAATATCCGTGTGTGGGTATAGGTTTTGTACTGAGCTTAGGCTTGCCCTAAAAAAAATAACTTTGAAGCAAAAAGGATGATCTACTAAATTCTCCAATCCCTCATATTTCCCGTTTGGAATCTAGTTCAGGAATGACTGCAGTGAGAGATCGTTAATTTCCATAAGTAGGCATAAAGAAAGAGGCAAATTTAAGCTAATACCAGAAAATGGGCTTTTCTTTTCCTTATGCATGTATATAAATTCACTGGGCTGAGCTCACATCATATATAACATACCATTTTATATCCTACAATGGGGCTAAATCATAGCATAATCAATTTCCAAGCAGCATAACTGCTTAATAATTGAATTCAACTTAACAGGGATTATTAAATGAAGATTTCAATGTATTCTTGCTTATACAAGACAGTGCCTGGCATATAGTAGGAGTCAATAAATATTGAATCGAGGGAGGCACAATCTCAGTAGATATTAGTTCCCCCAGCAGAGGACCTGAGATGTATCAATACAAATAAGCCATAGATGCAGTCAAAGTTTGAGCTTTTTTGTTTCTGTTTTTAACTTAAATCTGCTGATCAAATCCATCAGAGAGGCCAACTTATGATAAATTTCCACCCCAACAGCTGGAAATTACTATACAAGCGAATCTGCCCTTAATGGGGGTAAGTCAGCCCTATGGAGCCACTCTGTGGTCATTGATTCCTTCCCACTCTTCTAGGAATATTTGCATATAGGGTGGTTCTGCTGCATACATAACTAGCCTCCTCTTCCAAACCATTGTCTGCAAAAGTGATTTTGCCTAATGCGTGCAGTTGAACAGCACATCGAAGGAAGAAGAAGGTAACTGTGGCTGAAATGGGCCCCCCTTAATCTCCCAATTCAAGGTTAGTTTCAAGTTTTATTTTATTAACTATTTCTTGTAATCTGAGTGAAATGGGAAGATTAAATTAAATGAGAAGAAAGGAAATATATATAAAGATAAGAGGTGTGAAGGCGGAAGGGAGTCATGTACCTCAAACATGAAAACTTAGTTATTACGTAGAACTGCCTGCTACAAACTCTGAAATTACTTACTCAGAATTTACATGAGGGTCAGACTTGACCCAATATAAATTAGGATGTCAGTATCTCAATGTAGGATCATATATTCACACTGTCTGCTCTGGCTCCCCTTCCCCTAAACAGAGACCAGGACTTTGACAAATTCTTAGGTTTCACTCTAAATGTTAATTTCCATCTCCCCAGCTGTAACCTAAAAATCTAACCTTCCTTCACCTTTCTTTATTAGATGTTATATATTTTTTCTTAAGACAGAATACACAAGCAATCTGTTAGGTTATTGTTTTTTGAGCGTCGACCACATCCTAATCTTGCATCTTGCACATGATTCTGTTCCTGCTTCTCATGAAATCAGAGGGATTAAGTCTGTCTTCGCCTTAGACCGTGAGCAACTGGAAGGGAGGACTGAGCTCTTCCTTGCTTCCCCAGTGCCTGGCGTCAGCAGGCATTCTGTAAGTGTCGGCTGAGCTGAACTGACGACTAAGTATCTAATACGAACTTGTTTCTAAGGAAAGAACAATATTCTTTCATTTAAATGTGTGTTTACAGTTTGCAAAACTTTCGATCAGTGACCTCTGACACTTTTCCAAACCTGAAAAGCCGGCAGCTCCACCTCCATAGCTAAGTTTCGTTAAGCGGTGAAACTTAACTACTAGAATCATTTTGAACAAGTTATTTAGTTTTCTGAGCCTTCGCCTAATCTATTTTATGCCAGATCTCAGCTCAAGAATTTAACATAGCACTGTGGTCCCTAATATGACAAATGGAAGTGCCTTTATTCATTCACTCAATAAATATTTATTGATAGCTTCCTAGCTGTGAGGAGGCATCAGTGAATAGAACCAAAGCCAGGTCCCCACTCTCACGGACTTACATCCCAGGGTAAGCACCTCTTGCTCCGGTCCCACCAATGGAGATTTCCCCTTATAAGGTCATCCGGCCTCGTCAGGGCTTCTCCAGGTAAACTGTGAGGGATCCCTTAGTGGTTCCTGTATCTCCTTGCCTGACTGTTCTTTTGTCTTCTCTACCTGGAATACCCTTATATTTTCTCACCAATAGTCAGCATTGAGCTTTTGCTCTAAGTTCACACTTCAAAGTAACGTCCCTGAGGAAATCATCCCGGACTTAACAATTATCTGTTTATTATGTTTATCTCACAATTTATTTAGACAGTACATATGATTTTCACTTATACATGTCTCTTCATGGCTCTTACAAATATTTCTTGTCTTCCAAATTTGTTTATGAATGTATTGAGGTGAAACCTGTGTCTTCTTTTTTGTATACGGTAGGGACTCTTTACTCTCCCCTAATATCCATTCCCACCTTCCTCCTTTTGACACAAGA
The DNA here is from genome assembly GCF_017311325.1 of Ursus maritimus. Classification (NCBI taxonomy): domain Eukaryota; kingdom Metazoa; phylum Chordata; class Mammalia; order Carnivora; family Ursidae; genus Ursus; species Ursus maritimus. The sequence continues at coordinate 25,021,861 of NW_024426119.1, forward strand.
ATTCCCCAAGATTCTAGGCACATGGCTGCCCAGATAGAGACTACATTTCCCAGCCTTCTTTGCAACTAGGCAAGGTCACAGAGACTAAATTCTGGCCAATGGAATGGCAGCAGAAGTAATACATGCAAGCTCCAGGAATTGCTTGCCCTCTATTCCTTACTCCTCTTCCTGTGGGCCGGAGCATGATCTTGGACGTGACCAGTCATCTTGGACCTTGCAGGTAAGGGCAAATCCCAAGGGAGTGGTAAATCAAGAGAGGTCATATGGGATCCTAGGCTACCATTTGGAGCAGACTTTCCTTATTCCACTGCATGGCCTATGAGCTCAGATTTTTATCCACTAGAAAAATAAACTTCTATTTTGTTTAGGTCACTGCTACCAGTCTTTTATAAAACATTCAAACCAATATTCTAACATAGCGCTCCTTACAGTACTGAACATAAAGTAATATGAATGCAGTGCTAAATAAATACCAATTAAACGAGTGAATGTATCTCTGAATTTAATGACATAAAAATTCACTAATAAAGTGATTTTTTGGGGGAGTGAGTGGGGTGTTTAGTTTTGTTTTCTTTTTCCTGGATGTTATGTGGTTTTGTTCCTTAGGTGTTTAAAAAAAGAAAGGTTGGTGCTGATATATTTTTCACTGAGCTATATTCATTTTGTTGGAAATGTTATACACTGTTAATATTCTCTATCCTTCCCATATCACTGAATAAAACTTTGGGATGGACTATCTGAAGTAGAATGGTCTGGCATTAAAAATTTTGGCATTAAAAGAGAGAACTTTGAAATACTGGGGACCCTTCCAGAAATTTTGGTTTTACCGTCAGTAGAGAACTATGGTCACTGTTGACCTCTATAGCTCGCGGGGCTCACCAACAACACCACCGCTTCCCGGGATTACAAAAGCAGAGCAAAACGACATACCTCTAAGTCTCCCGAGATGTTGGCACCAGCAAGAATTCCAGTAGCTGCTGGGAAAAAAATGGCAAAGACAGAGAAGAAGCCTTCACCTTTCGTGAAGCTTGGCCCAAAATTTTCCGCAAATATTGATGCTGCAACACAAATAATGAGAATATTATCATGCAGACTTTCTTTACAGAAAAGGAGATACAGTTACCTTTAGCTTCTATCAATGTATCATGGTCCCTATATTCTATATGTATCAAGGTCCCTATATTCAATGTATATTCTATATGTATCATGGTCCCTATATTCAATGTATCAAGGTCCCTATATTCTAAATGGAATGAGTTTGAAGATGTTGGCATACTCTTGATGAGCCTCGTGTCAATATTTGCCAACAGTATATGTATGTATCACAAGGCTTTGGGTCTCTAGAACAGCTTTGAAAAATTTTTTGTGCCCACAGAGACCCAGGCCTCCTGACTGTTTTGAATCTAGAAGACTGAAAAAGAGGGAAATGGAGAATTTTTCCCATGACCATGCTGGCGTATTCACAAATATACCACACATACACTGCCCTCCTCATACACAACTTCTTTCTTATGTGAATAAATACTCTTACCAACACACAGTTTTTCTTTTTCTTTTTTTAAGATTTTATTTATTTATTTGACAGAGATAGAGACAGCCAGCGAGAGAGGGAACACAAGCAGGGGGAATGGGAGAGGAAGAAGCAGGCTCATAGTGGAAGAGCCTGATGTGGGGCTCGATCCCATAACGCCGGGATCACGCTCTGAGCCGAAGGCAGACGCTTAACCGGTGTGCCACCCAGGCGCCCCAACACAGTTTTTCTATGCTTATTTTTTTAAATTGTAGGAGCAACTTGTGGGTGAAACTATCTTAAAATTTTGCTACTTATGTTCTAACTTTCCCACCCCCTTTTTTTAATGAACTTTTTTTTTCTATTTTTTTTTTAAGATTTTATTTATTTATTCGACAGAGATAGAGACAGCCAGCGAGAGAGGGAACACAAGCAGGGGGAGTGGGAGAGGAAGAAGCAGGCTCATAGCGGAGGAGCCTGATGTGGGGCTCGATCCCAGAACGCCGGGATCACGCCCTGAGCCGAAGGCAGACGCCCAACCTCTGCGCCACCCAGGCGCCCCAACTTTCCCACTCCTTGCTCCCAGTAGATTTTAAATTCTATAGCAAATTTTCCTATATAGGAGAATAATAGTAGCAAGGAACTTTAGTCATAAAATAATACTATCCCGTGGGGTCTCAACAAATTACTTAAATGAGAAGGGAACAATGTCGAAGAAACACAGAACAGGAGGGAAGAAAAACGCAAACAAAAGAATCTGGGATGATGCAAAAACGAGGAAAGAAAATGTAAGTCATCAGAAAACATCCAGTAGGAGCTAGAAGGAGGGAAAAGCACAGAAAGGAAAAGGGTGTTGACATGCAAAGGAAACAAGACAAAATTCACAAAGAAGAAGAATCAGGAAGAAGGAGGTGATCTGATACCAAAAGAAAACAGACACTAACAACTGAATAAATGAGGAAGGGAAATAGTTTTTACGTCTCAGCAGTGGATTCTTGAGGAAGCTTGAGTGGAAAACTAGGAAGGTGTGCGTACGTGGAGTAGAATTTCATGCTTGGTGACATCCGCTCAGGATGCCATGCCAACTCCTACGATCTTTTGTGCTTGAACACCGGACAGTGATACGTAACTAAGTAACTGCTAGAGATAAGCGAGGTGCAGAAAAGTTTATCAGGGGGGCACCTGGCTGGCTCCGGAGGTGGTGCGTATGACTCTTGATTTTCAGATTGTGAGTCTGAGCCCCATGTTGGGTGTAGAGATTACTTAAAATCTTTAAAAAAAAGAAAGAAAGAAAGAAAGAAAGAAAGAAAGAAAGAAAGAAAGAAAAAGTCTAACAGGAAAATGGCCATGTTTGGCTTTAGCGTTCTCAAGGGTTGAACAAATTGTCCGAACTATGTTCTCTTTCCTTGCATGTACAACTCTACTTCTACTATTTGACGGAAACAACGATTTGTCCCACCCTTGAAGGTTTTCAAAGCACTTTTGGGTTCACTATTTTATTTACTTCTCGAAAATCCCCTCGGGAAGCTGTTATCACCCACACTTCAGCAGGGAAATTTGAGCCCCAAACATGTTCGGTGACCAGTCTAGCTGCCAAGCATCAGGATTGAGACTTACTCTGGATCTCCTGAGTCCAAACCCAGGCTCATCCCTGGATCACACTGGGATTCAAATGGCTGCCTTGGGGGTCACAGGGGTGGTGATGGAGGCGGGCAGTGGAGAACCATTGATTGCAAAGCAACTCCTTTGTCAGACGTACCTTGGTAGTTAAAGAAACCTCTGGACTTCTTCTCGTTGTTGGATGGAATGACGGTTCCGATGAAGAAGTTTGCAATAGCAATGAGGAGAATGACCAAAAGTATCACCTGAGCCTGGAATGGCAAAGTAAAAGGAGACCAACTTAGAATTACTTAACAACTTTTTACATAATTACAAAAGTCATGTCCACTGAAAGTCCACTGGACAAAGACTCTATCCGGCTATTCTGATTAAAACTACTACCCAGAGGGGCGCCTGGGTGGCACAGCGGTTAAGCGTCTGCCTTCAGCTCAGGGCGTGATCCCGGCGTTATGGGATCGAGCCCCACATCAGGCTCTTCCGCTATGAGCCTGCTTCTTCCTCTCCCACTTCCCCTGCTTGTGTTCCCTCTCTCGCTGGCTGTCTCTATCTCTGTCAAATAAATAAATAAAATCTTAAAAAAAAAAAAAAACTACTACCCAGAGTAAGTAATAGTGTATCTTATAGAATGGCATCTTAACAAGCCTTATCTGACCTGAGTGTAGAAGTTACATTTTTAAAGGGAGCACGTGCTTGGGGACTTGAACATTCCAAGTACTAGGTGAGTAACTTACTGCAGTGCCCTTAGGAATATAAATGGAGCCCAAAGTTTTATCGCTGATAGAATTATTTCTTTTCTAGGCAGAGTGCCTATGGATTCTTTCCTTTCCCAGGAAATGCAACAGGAGTTGCGTTAATAACACAAGAATTCGTAGAGTTCCCATGATGCCTCGTGCACCTGATGTTGGGCCACCAGTGTGCGCCCAGCACAAGCGGTTTGCAATATTGACCAATCAAATTGTCTTTCTTTATCCCCCTTCTCCCCCTGCGGACATTTCAAGGGTCTATTTCTTGGCATTCCCATATGCTGTTCCCTCTGTAGGGAATGCACTTCTCCCTGCTCTTTACTTAACTATTTCCTTCTTCTCTTCCTTTAAGTCTTAGTCACTTAGAGAGGACTTTCTTGACTACTGAATCTAAATAAGAACAGCTAACATTCACTGAGGGCTTAACAATAACAGACAGGGGGCGCCTGGGTGGCACAGCAGTTAAGCTTCTGCCTTTGGCTCAGGGCGTTATCCCGGAATTTCGGGATCGAGTCCCACATCGGGCTCCTCCGCTGGGAGCCTGCTTCTTCCTCTCCCACTCCCCCTGCTTGTGTTCCCTCTCTCGCTGGCTGTCTCTATCTTCGTCGAATTAATAAATAAAATCTTAAAAAAACAATAACAGACAGATTTCACTTTACCAGTATTCTTTCAGATGAATAATACCACCAATAACAAAGTAGGTACTATTGTTATCATCATTTTAAAGATAAAGAAACTGAGGCACAGAGAGGTTAGGCAACTTTCTCAAGGTCATACAGATGTAAACCAGATTCAAATCCAGGTGCTGTGGCAACAGAGCTTTAAACCTACCCTTACTGCTATGAAGCTACATTGCCTCCTTCCAGGAAAAAAGTCCTTATAAGTAGAGCGCCCTTATTTTCTATCTGAGTGCCCTGTTTATATCCATTATAGCACCTTCACAATTTACCATTCTATATTTACTTGTTTATCTACTTGATCATTATTCATATCCCCATGGACCATATGTTCAACTAGGGGCAGTATTGTGCCTGTTTGGGTCATCACTGAATATCCGGTATCTAGCAGAATGCCCAGCACATAATAAGCACTGAATTAATTTTTGTTTAATGTGTGAATGCATAATCCACAAATAAACACTGTATGGGAATGTTTCTCATTGCCTCATGGAGGTGGGTGGGTTTGGCCACTTTTCAATCTTTGGTGACCTCTTGAGGTCGAGGTACCGTATCTCCAGGCACTTAAAACCAGTTGCAATTATACCAGTCACTGTAGAGTTATAAATCAGATAAAAGACACGCTCCTGTCATTCAGAAATTTACTGTATTCCTACTAGTTAAATTCAGATATTGTCTAGTTCCAGGACTTACTCCTGAAGTACCTCGTCTCGGGGGAGAGTGATAGTTTCTGCCTCTATGCCCACTCCCATCACATGTGGGAGAAGCCCATTTCCTATGGGCTTCAGCACCCACAGTCAGCTGGAAAATGGGACACCAGGGGTGGGACTGAGACACACAGGTTTCTAGCATGGACTGTTGCTATGATCTTAAGGGGTCTGGGTGTGAAGATGGCAGCAACCGTGGTGTCTCTGTCACGATGATGACAGCACAAAGAAGGACAAAGTGCAGGCCCAATCATGTGACACATGAGTGGGGAGTCATGACTGCCTGGACCTTGTGTTTGGAGGGCTTGGGGCTCCCCCAGTGCTAACCTGCAACCTTCGCCATAGCAAGTAATAATAGCAATTCTTTTTGAATATGGGGTTTGTTCTATTCCTGCAATTTGGTCAAGACCCGAGCAGCAGTGGTTGATAACATTATTTTGAGAAAATCACCTTTGCTTCCCATTCCATTCCAGCTACTGAGATTCCTAAAAGGATCACCACTGTGATGGAGCCTATTATCCGGATGTCGTTGGTTGGATCCACCATCATTGAATTGCTCTCCTGGAACAAGAGCAAAAAGCACTAAAATGGTTAGAGACAGAGCTTTTTCTGGTCTGTATATCATATTGTAGAATTGAACAGTAAGACGAAATACTGTGGGGGGCGCCTGGGTGGCACAGCGGTTAAGCGTCTGCCTTCGGCTCAGGGCGTGATCCCAGCGTTATGGGATCGAGCCCCACATCAGGCTCCTCCTCTATGAGCCTGCTTCTTCATCTCCCACTCCCCCTGCTTGTGTTCCCTCTCTCGCTGGCTGTCTCAATGTCAAATAAATAAATAAAATCTTTAAAAAAAAGAAGAAGAAGAAGAAATACTGTGCGCTAATGACCATATGGAATAATAGAAAAACGAGGTGCTCCTAAATCAGAGATTGGCATTCTTTTGTCCTATAATAATAGGCCGTGGGTAGCCAAGGCTAGGAGCTGGAAATTCTAGATGCTCATTCTAGTCACAGCTTTTAAAGCTATTGTGGCACTGAGGTAAGTATGTGCACATGTAAATACAATGTTTTGTTTCAGAAGAATGACTATTTTTGTGTGTCAGGGGGAATCTTAGAGAAATCAAAATGAGTGGTTTTCAATGTGAATATCGGAAAATAAGCGTTATTCAATTAAACAACAAACTCCATAAACCAGATCACACATTTCTTGAAGAGCACATAGCTTATGAACTGTATAATCCACTCCTTTACTCACCTAATTTTCAAATAAAGATACTGTTACTAATCGAATTCAGGGAATGCTATCACTACCATGAAAGGAGAAATTAGTTCACGTACCAGCTAGTTAACACGCTCACAGACAGACTGACTAGTCGTGCCTAAACTAGGAAATGCTTAGTTTTCTGCAGTGAGTTGCTCTAATGTTTGAACTGTCTTTCCCTTTGGAAATCTATAACCGCAGTAGTAATCTTGCTGCTGATAATAGCACCCATTATCTTTCGTTTCTTATTTTACACAGTATTTCATGTACATTATTTCATCTGTTCTATACCGCATTTCTATGAAACACATAGAACAGTATTATTAGCCCCTATGATAGATTTGAGAAACAACGTTCGGGTGACCAAAGGGACTGGCCCAGAATCTCTCAGGTGATAAATATGAGAGCCAGGATTCCGGGCCAGTTCTGATGCTAAGCTTAGAGCTCCTTCAACTGTATCCAGCTTCCACATTCTACAGAATAAATCTATTTCCTCTCATCTTGCCATAATGATATCCCCTCGTGCCCTGAAAAGGCAAATTGAACCAAATTATCTTACTTGGCTGAAGAAAAGAAAAACTTTTAATTACCTTAAGAAGATCTACCACTGTTTCAGCAAATCCCACCACATACATAGCAACAGCCACTGCATTGGCAAAAGCAAAGATCAAGCCTATAGACCCACCGAACTCGGGCCCTAAGCTTCTGGAAATAAGGTAGTAGGCCCCACCTAAAACAAAAAATGAACATGCTTTACTCTGAGGAACTGCTACGGGACCTGCGTAAGTTCCACGACCAAATAATTTTGCATAATTTTTATTCTAATAAAAAATTGCAACTTCCTAATAATTTTAAGAATCTTGTATCACTTTAATAAGTTAGCCAGGCTTTCTTTGTACTCTGAGAACGATAATAAAACACAATAGAATTATCCTTAGTAACTTCTGATTTATGGAAACCCAATTGTGTACAAATGTTTCAAATAAGACTACAGGAAACTTTACCAAAACAAAATGCTTTGCCTTCTAAAAAAACTCAGTGGCGAGTTCAAATCCATAACGTAACCAAAGTAAAATTTTATATTTGAAATTTCCAGGAACAGGCGGGCCTAGGCAGAAGATGAAGTAGGTGAAGTTTGATTATCATTGCCATCCTAACTTCCTTTCTGGTATACTTTTCTGGTATATATTTGCTGCATAAAAAGTTATCTGTATATAGGGCCACCGGGTGGTGCAGTCGATTGAGCTCCAACTTTTGGTTTCGGCTCAGGTCCTGGTCTCAGGGTCGTGGGATTGAGCCCCACGTTGGGCTCTGCTCTCAGCTCAGAGTCTGCTTAAGTTTCTCTCTCCCTCTTCCCTTCCCCTCCAAATAAATAAATAAATCTTAAAAAAGAAAAGGCATCTGTATAGTGCTACATTATTATCCACTCTATAAATTGGAATTGGTTCTTCATGTTTTTAGCTCAAGAAGGCATGATTATTGCCAAATACTCATATGTGTATGGGGGTGGCGAATGGAAGAAAGGTAGGGAGGGTTTGGAACAATTGCTTCTCCTTTGGACTTTGAAAAGATAGTTCTCTACGTGGCCGTGAATTTCTTTCTGTGCACATGAAAGACTGAGCCGCCCTGGTTACTCCTAGACGGTAGTGAGAGCAGGTAAAAAAGCCTGGGTGGTGAGAGGCCTAGGTAGCCAGACCCTGTGCCAGACCACAGGAAACTAATGACTTCCTGTACTGAGCCAGTCTTAGAGGTGGGCGGGATTGGTGGGGGAATGACACTAAACAACACATCTCAAAACAAAACAAAACAAAACAACACCTATCTTTACTGAAAAGGAATTTCCCCCATGGTAGTAACTCCTTGGGTTAAAGGGTCAAAGCTCTCCTTAGAAATGTAGCAATTATCTGGGTGGAGCAAATCCCCATTATCTCCTTTGTCCAGACGACATTAAACAAATGAGCTAGCCAGTTACTTCGGCTTGGTCAAAATGAGAGAGGGGGGGAAGCTGGGAGAGGAGGTGTGTCTGTGGGAGGAAGGGTGCTCTTAGAGGGCCCTGGGTAGTATGGTGACTAACATAATACAATAAAAAACATTAAAATAAAAAAATAAAAAGAAGGCCCTGGGTAGGGAAACCTGGATGAGGTACCCATGTTGCGGCCCCAGGAGCCAAAGAGAATGGGAGAGGGAGGACGAGGAATTAGAGCAACAATGATAAATCTCACCCTCTTCATTTTCAGCCTAGACCTGCTTATTCCTGGATGATTTAAAAGTAATTCTTTGTTCTGTTTAGTTGTTTCTATTTTCTTTTAAAGGATCTTCTCAGGCCTGTGGGCCACTGGCAGCGTCGTTTTGGGGTGAACTCTGAGCGCTTACTAAGTGGGAAATGTCAGCTGGGGTGCTGAGTGGGCCTGGGAGAGGGCCAGCAGGGCCCAGCCAAGGCACAAAGAAACCATATATTTTACTGTAATTATTTATGCCTTCTTTCTAGACACCTGGTCACTCTCCATAAACATGTTTAATCACAGGAAATGGGTCAAAGAAAACCTTCTGGAGATCTCTTAATTTTAATTGAGAGAATTTTGCCTTGATGTTTAAATTTGGGTTAGTTCATTTTGCTTTAAGGTTTTGGGGACTAGTCATGAATATGCAAATTTTACTTCCCACATTAAACCAACTATAGACAATACTCTGTAACCGAAGCTTGTAGTCATAAGTAAATGAACAGCTTACCTCCTCTTACTACTCCGTTTGTGCAAATAGCGGACATAGAAATACCTGTGAGTGTTGTCACCACCACACTCAGGCCAATGATGATGACTCCGAGACCTGCAAAATCCCCCAAGAAAGGTATTTGGCTCCGGTACATCAAGAAGTCACCAGCCCTTGAGGAGGCCGAGGAGGCAGCAGTCTGAGTCTTGTCACAGAAGGGTCCGTCTCCCCATGAAAAACCTGAAATGTTCTAAAAGATCCCAGTCCATGAAGGTCTCGGAAACACACCTGAAATGTACTAAACTTTAAAACTGAAGCCACGTCCAGGAATTATTTCCCCAGAGACACCAGCAAGGGGCTTGCAGACTGGCCTGAAAAAGAAAACATTCCCCGGAGGAATGTGAACACCTGCAAACCATGAGCTGCCATGTGCCCGAGACGGCCATTAGAGGCGATCCCGCAGCTGAGTGGCGCGGACCAGGGCTGAACTCACGGTACCTGTGGTTTCCTTCTGCATTCGGCTCACTTACACAGTTTACCAGGCGTCAAGAACAGGGGGCTCCTTGCTTGCTCCAGTCAAAAAGAAGTATATAAAAACTTTTCCTACCCGTGGCAAGCGATGAGGGCATTAGGTATCTTAGAAATGTTACCTCCACGAACAAACCCGTTAGTCGCTATTGCAGAAGTTGACAACCCAGTAATAGAAGTTACCATGGTGGAAAGAAGAATTATGAGAACTCCAAGACCTGTTAGCAATGAAAGATAAAAGATAGCACGTTTTACTTTTCTTACTTGGATTCCCTATTGCTGCAAACTATACTGCCCCAGTTTTAAGTTTTCACGTCCATGCCTTGGGCCCCAGTGGAGTTGCTCTGTGCTCGGGAGAAACAGGTTTGCCTGGCATAAAGATCAAGTCCGAGGCCCGCTCATTATGATGAAGGATGGTTTCCAAAAGTAAACACAATCTAAAATGCGGCCCTGGAAAGGAAAAGTTGACTTAGGCGGGTGTCCTGGGAGAGAAACTACCCTGGCTGTGAAAAGAGAAAACATGACATTTGACCTTCTCTCTTGCTTGAGAGGAACCTGCATGAGAAAGTTGGGGGTTTGACGAAGGTTAAATTCGTCCCCATTTTTCTTGCATCTCTCTTGCCTGGAGGAGAAAAAAAGGAACCAACTTGGATTACCTTTGAAAGCACTCCAGAAAGGTCAGTGGTGAACTACCAGCCTGTGTTGCCTTTACCTTACAAACGACCGTGCGGGTCACGAGTTTAATTACCTCCTCTGACATATCCATTTGTGGCAATAGCAGAAGTGGATAAACCAGTGATACCAGTCACTGTCACGGCTAAGCCGATGATAATCACACCAAGACCTCAGTTGAGAGAGGAGAAATAAAGGCAGTTAAACAGTGGAACAATCCATTAGATCGTTTACATAAAAGCCGGCACATCTGGGGTAATCACCGAAGGACCGCATCGGAATTAACGAGTTGGCCTGGAAATCACCAGAGTAACTGCTCAGCTTTGACGTTTTCTGCCTTTAGCGGCACAGATCCTAGAAACCGAACAGCTAAGATGTGCAGTGAGAATTGCCCACAACTGAACGATGGCTGGTCAAAATTCAATGGGAACCCCACTTTTTATGCCGTTCTAGACACCTACAAACATAATAATTGGCCCATACAATTCCAAGCGGCTCATATAACTGGAGAGTAAATGTTCATCCTTCCATGTAAATATCTTTTTATGTCCATTGGGTTGTGTGGGAGTGGAAAATGACATACAATATAACAAATTGTTCATCCGGCAGGTACGTAAAGTGGGAAGAAACAAATGGAACTACATTCATTTATGGGCTACGTGACCTCTGGCAAGTTACTTATTCTCTGAGCCAAAAACGGCAATGGAATTAGAAAGAATACATGTGGAAAGTGGCTAGCACAGTGAGTAGAACCCGGTACACAGGGAGTGGCCCTGCTTTTTGGTCCATGTCCACAATAGTTATAAGCGTCGTTGTTTATTGAAAGCCTACTATACATCCAGCCAGGTGTCAGGTAGCAAGAGAAATGCAAGGAACAAATAAAACGAAATGAAAAAAGCTGCCCTCAAGGAAAATTCTACAGGGCAGAAGGTCAATGATTCTAGGAGGGAGAAGGTGGTAACCTGGAATTCAGAGAAAGGAAGGCTGCTTTCAGCTTCAGGAAACACACAGTCAGGAGGATACTGAAGGCTAGCAGCATCTGCCACCCAAAATGTACCACTTTAGCAGAAAATTTAGTGTGAGCTATAGGCAACAGGAAAAAAAAGCAGATACTTCCCCCTATTTGCCTAAAAACTAGACATAAGTTCGTAAAGTGGCTCCACTTTCCTCTATACCAGGAAGGACAGAAGTTAATTATCAGAGCCAACTCTAGACCCTTATCAGCTGGAGTCACACCACAGGAAACCATGACACACTTCTTTTCTGTTGGTCCCCCCACGTTAGTCTGCCTTTCCGCGATCTGCCAGCCTAGAAACTCAGTCCTTTCCTTTTGTCTTGTGACTTCTCTTAAAAAAGTCCTGCTCTCTTGTTAAAATGCTGCGTAAGCCCACTCCTTTGAATTACTCATCACCGAGTCTTCTCACGTGTATACACGATGTGTAAAGTTAATAAGCTTCCGATCGTTTTCTCTTGTTAGGCTGTCTGTTGTCAGTGTTACAGAAAGAAGTTTGGGGTCACAGGCACTAAATCACCCTGGCTGTAGCCAGAATGCTCTCCCCTGGGTCTGTTTGGTGTGCTCCCCCACATCAAGTGGATGCTTCATAATTGTTGTTGGCAGGCTCTCTTGTTCCAGGGATAATTAGAACAGTAGTCGTCTAGAGAGGCCGCGATCCCTCTGGCCATGCCCTGGGAGAAGGGGAAGTAGAAGGAGAGGAAGGACAGACAGAAATGGAAACAAGGCATTGGAGGCTACCTCTCTTGATGCTCCCAGCTATATCCTGGCTCTAAAAGAAGTCTCGAGGCTATTTTACAGTTTGAAGGGCAGCAGGAAGAGGCCAACTGTAGGCATGAGACGGAACTTGGACCGTAGTGCTTCCGTCCCTACAGACACTTAAAGTTTGGTGTTGTAAGAAATAGTTGCACTAAATTCTTCGCATCTACTGCAGGCATCCTGTGGTGAACATCACGTCTACGTCACCATGTGGCCTCAGTTCTTTGCACCCTTACAGGTAATTTCCTCTTTTGCACACTATTTCGCTTCTGATTTTGTTTTGAGGACCTTCGATGTCAAATGTTTAGCTCACCCCAAGAACTATACAGAACCATACAGTTTGCATTTCGGGACATTAAACCTACTCTGATTATTTCCCTACCCTTAGTTTCCCTTTGCTTCTTTTTTCCCAACAATTCTTATTGGTTCTTTTGCATCGTATATATTTCTGTAAACCATTTGAAATCCTGGAACAAAGTTTTTATACATTTAAACAGCAAGAGATTTGCTTTTTTCTCACAATCAAACATAAAATCCCAGGGTAAGAGGCAGCTTCGAGAACATTTAGTTTATAGTTTTCTCCAAGCAAGGTCCTTGAACCACCCACTTCGGGAAAGACGTGAAGTGTTTATTAAAAATGCCCAGACCCACTGAGTTGGAATCTTTCAAAGTGAATGCTAGGACTCTGTGGTTTTGTCACCAACTTCCCAGGTCATTCTTAGGCACCCCACAGTCTAAAGACTACTGCACTGGCCCTAGCCTATCTCAGTTTGTGTCTGCCGAGACAGCAAGGTTCTTTACATTTATCTTCAAAGAATTGATTGGGAAACAATCCAGCTCCTTCATTTTCAGTTGAGAAAATGAAACTCATGGAGTGTAAATGACTTGCTTTAGGTCATACCTGTTTCATACCCTTCTTCCATGCCTGATGTTTATTTGAAACTATCTTGCCCCAGCCAAAGTCTCCGAGACAGAAAAGGACAAGTCAATGGCATTAGTGGCTTATTCTACCATTTGCTTTTGGGGAAAAAATAGCCCAAACTCATGGCCTTAGAATGGTTACCCGAGCGCTGTAGCTACTGTGACTCGTGGCTCCAGCTTCCTTCTGGCTTTGTTCCCAGGATCTCCTCTTGCAAGTGTATTCAGGTTTCTTCCCCAAACTATCCCCACAACAGGGAGAAACTACTTGGATGCGCTTCTTTCCTGACCCAATAAGGGGGCTCCAAATAAGACCCAGAAGGCGACATAACTCATTTAGCTTTAAGTTCACAGCAAAGGCCAGGAAAACTGAGCAAGGGTGGTAATAAGTTTCTACAACTCACTAACATCTGCTTTCGGAGAACTAAAACAACAGCGGCAAACCAACCTTCATTCAAAGGAAAACCCGCTAGACACCCATTGAAAGTAGGGTATGACTACTTAAATAAAACGTCCTTATTAAAACAATACTGATGTCTGAAAGTATAATATGGTTTAGCACAAGATAGGGTTCTTCGTATTTTGCGATTTTGCAATAAGCACGAACCTGAGAAGAATAATGTAAGATCTGATTAAAGTTCAGATTATCGCCCAAACACATGGATGTTAAATAAGTTGCATTAGAAAGAATTACTCTTGCCCTTGGCTACACTCACACCTCCAAACAAACTAATGTTGCTTGATGATCTCAATGAGTTACTAAACTGCCCTTAAAAAACTAATTTTGCATGAAACCCTAGAGCAAACACTTGGCAATATTAAGATGCAGATTTTCCATGGAACAGCATATACTTATTTTGGACCCTGCAGCTATCAGCATTCATCTGATACGCATCATAAAGCTGGCAAGCAGCCCTTTGTCAACAACCCAGCAGTTGCCAAACAGGAAACGTGGACGAATGATGGGAACGGGTTCCCCTGTTTGAATTTACAGATCAGCCCTTTCTTGGTGGGAGTCAGTCTTCTGGTGATGCTCCATATGTTTTGGGGGACAAAGGCAATAAATAATCACCAAGCACCTTTAAATGTGAATTGAGATACATTCTGGAGCAGTATCTAAGAGCACTTCTGAACCTCTACGTTCTTGATACTAATGATTTATAAGGTCTTCTCCAAAAGTGGCTCTATCATGTATTTCCCATATACAGAGTAGAACATCATTAATTTTGATCATTCATTAAATCAGGCACTTTGATAAAATTCAAATAGATTTTTCATATAAATTTTGCCAATATACTCTCGATTAAAAAAAGCCTTGCCACGGGAAATGATATCTTAAATAAAATATCATCTTTAAAGACATCACATAATCACTCAAAAGAATTGCAACATCATGCATTTTCCATTAGAAAAATTAGTAATAGTTATATATGTTATCTTAGTCATTTTATCTATTATTTTTAAGCCTCTATCTGGCAATATTTTATTAACCTTTGTTTTCTTACCACCGGTACGTGAAAGTGACACAATTATTCTCTTTGGAAAATGTTCAACTCGTTCAGCATTAGTCCAGTCACATTGTTACCACTTTCCCCACAAGCTATTTTTGTTGAGCGAAATTTTGCCAATAATCATAAGCGGGGATGCACAAATGTCAGTATGTCCCCAAATATGAATAGTACTATTCGTATATATTCATATGTTCATATTTATATATGAATATATATATCTGTATTTCTGTACATCTAAAATGCAATGAAAAGATAGAAATATTTGCTTGAGTATTTATCTGGTTAGCTAGCGAGCTGGAAAATTCCAGTCTCCCACAAGTTAACGCTTCACCTTTCCTCTCTGACAAACACTGTCAAAGAGGCAAAGTAAAAGAGCCGGAGGGCAGATTATTTCTGTGACCTTCATCTCACCTTCAGCATTAATGGTCAAAACAAGTTGCTTATGGAGTTTATCGTTGACATTGAAAACTATAGACGGGGCGCGGGGAAACATGCTTACCAATTCCAGCTTCTCCAACGATCCAGGACAGGCGAATGAACAGCATGACACCCCAGATGTTCAGCATGCATCTTACCTGTGGGTTGACGGAGCATTGAAAGGGACGTGAGACATGACAATGGGACAAAACCCAGCCCTCTCTGTAACTCTGCTCTCCAGGCTTTGCTAACACCGAGTGCCCGAGGACTCTGAACGAATGGATTCCATTTGGAAGCATAGGAGCTTTCTCACCAGCACACCTTTCACCCATCCAAACTTCACGGCGCCGGCTTTATCCTCCCCTTCCTTGGGTTCAGCTTCTTCATCTCCAGGCATCCCATCACCGTTAGCGACCCTGTCAGCCGAACCCGGCGCCACGGCTATGTTCTGCATTTTTACAGGTAGTAAAAACAATATTTGGTCAACACAGGGACCCATAAAACTTTCAAAGGCAAATCAAAACAATTGACATCAGGCGCGCCTGGGTGGCACAGTGGTTAAGCATCTGCCTTCGGCTCAGGGCGTGATCCCGGCGTTATGGGATCGAGCCCCACATCAGGCTCCTCCGCTGGGAGCCTGCTTCTTCCTCTCCCACTCCCCCTGCTTGTGTTCCCTCTCTCGCTGGCTGTCTCTATCTCTGTCGAATAAATAAATAAAATCTTTAAAAAAAAAAAACAATTGACATCAAATTTTAGACACACTCAAAAAGGAAACACCGTCTAGCCTTTGACTACGGTAATTATTTTTTTGCCCCGGGGAGCTGATGGGTTCGTTCTGTGAGTGATTTCAGGCCCAGCAAGACCGCTAGGGTGGTAAAGGAGCTTGGGCAGTTTTTCTACTGGTGAAAATATTACCTAAAAGAAACCGGTTAGATTTGGGTACGTTTAGAATACAAAAAGAACAAAGGAGAGAAAAAGAAAGTAAAGGCAGGGTGGAAAGCCTATCAAAGTGAATGGGGGTCTTCGAGGCGTGGTGGTAAGAGGTTAAGGTCATTGATGTGGACTCACTGGACTTCTTCCCATTAACCTCCCTGGGCTTTACTTTATTCACTTCAAATAATGATAATGAAACTTCTCTAATCATCATCTTTAAGAAGACTGAATGAAAGAACACGGAGAAGCGCTTTCTTTAAAAACAAGAAGAAAAGGGTTACAGTTCTAAAAAGATTTAGAGATACTATCTGGCGACAAGAATGCTATTCCTATAGACGACGTTTCTTTCAGATTCGATATGTCTTTGCCTGAAAATTGCTGGATGTGCTGGTAGTATTGTACAGAGGGTAGGAAGTCTCATGAGTGACTGACTACTAAAAAGGTAGGCTGAGTAGAAATAAGAAGTAAGTTGTATAAAAAATGTCAAAAGCTTAGTTAGTGGTTTTTGTGACCTGATTTTGAAGACCTTCCTTGTCAGTAGGATAATCTGAATTTAATAGGAGAAGGAAATAGCTCTGTTTCTCTCCAGTTAAGAGCAACTCTAATTTCTCTTTTAGATAGGACTTTGAATAATTTTAATTTCAGATGCACCCACTTAATTTAGCCCATCTGGCACCTACCTGACTCTAATGGTTAGACTGAGTTACCCACTGAGTTCCCCAAAAACAGTCTTTTCCAGTAAGGGGTGGAAACCACTGGGGACGTCTTTTAGATTCAGCGCTTAATTATCGTGATTAAAGAACAACTTTATTCTATTTAAGTGGTCTAAATTGGTTTAAGGCTGGGATATTGTGTTCCCACATCACTTGCTAAGAAGGCTCGGACAAGGACAAATTTTTCCCCTCTAAAATGGGACTGGTGGGAAATAGGTATTCGGTATTTATTAAAAGGACTTTATTTGAAGGTGATCAAAGTTCTTGTCCTTGCTATGCTCAAGGTTTATTGCTTCTTTGGGCTTTGATGTATCATTAGCATACCCACCGTAAGCTGCTTCTAATTTGGGCTGTTTGCTCCAAGTGACTGACTTCTTGTCTCCATGTTCTTCTACTTCTCTATGTAAATAAGGATTTCTTCCAACTTTGTTTTCCCACAAGGTTTTTTTCCAGACTAGTATGACACTTGGGTAACCAGTGCAATTCAATGTGGTAAGTCGTGGTATATTAACTGGAGGATGTGGGCTACTTCTCCTCAATGCCAACCAAGAGCCTACCATACAGCAGGTCATCAAAAAATAGTATTGAATCCATAAAGTGGATTTTCAGGCCACCCGATCTCTTTCAGGCAGCAATCATAAAACTTTTAGTCTTTAGACTTTTAGATCTCCTAAGAACAGATGACCTCGTTTCTTATCCATTCTTGCCACCTATTTCTTTTCTCTTCCATCCCTAGAGGGTATTTCATTTCTCATTGTTTCCTCTGTGTAACCCACATTAAAAAAGGGAGTGGGAAGAGAATGAATCTCAGGTCCCATCATCTAACTATTTTCCTAGAGCACTGGGGGTAAAACTGAGTGAAATTAATAGTTAAAATATAGTCTTCAGGGGCGCCTGGGTGGCACAGTGGTTAAGCATCTGCCTTTGGCTCAGGGCGTGATCCCGGCGTTATGGGATCGAGCCCCACATCAGGCTCTTCCGTTATGAGCCTGCTTCTTCCTCTCCCACTCCCCCTGCTTGTGTTCCCTCTGTTGCTGGCTGTCTCTATCTCTGTCGAATAAATAAATAAAATCTTTAAAAATAAAATAAAATATAGTCTTCAATTACGTGAAGAATATCTTAATTCTAAGTATCCTCAGTCCCTATTTGCTCAAATAATTGAAAGCTGACCTTGCATGTTCACATCAATGTTAAGATACGGATAAACAAAGTCCACAGAAATTGAGGCTGAATGAGCAGGGCAGAAACTGGTCATAGATACCAGCTAGAGAAGCAAGTCACGTATGTGATTCAAAGATTTCCAGTAGCTCCTTTTAAAAAAGTAAAATGAAATTAATAAAATAACTTGGGTTCAGATTTGGACCCTTAAATTTTAAAAATGTACTTAACTTTTCTACAATACCATATTCTTACTTGCAATCATTCATTACCACCGTGGAGGAGGAACCCGATCATGGACTGTTTTAATAATGTATTTAATAGCATATTTTACTTAATAGACTTCTATAAAATATTATTTCAACATGAAATCAATAAAAATATTAATGAGATATTTTACTTTTTTTTTCACACTATGTCTTTGAGAGCTGGTGTGTAGTTTACACTGATAGCACATCTCAATTTGCACCAGCCACGTTGCAAGGGCTCGAGAGTGGCATGTGGCTGGGGCTCTCCCATTGGAGAGCACCTGTCCGTACATCGTAGTCAATTACAGATGGATGAAACATTTGAGGCTTCTCTCCAGGCAATTAAAAATTCTATTTTTTTTCTCTGAACGGATTCTATACTCATAAGGCAGCTGAGTGATTCAGATGTAACTTTTCATTTTCCGTAACTAGAAAATCAATGAGAACACAGAATTGAGGAATGTGTTAAAATGCCCATGAATGTTGAAGAGATTATTTGGTTAAGAAATTCATTTATTTGACTTGATTTGAAAAAAACGTTTAAAATTGTCAATATTCTAGTTAATGAAGAACTCATGGCCAGACTATCAGCAGCTACTCATTCAGGGAGAAGGCAATTTCCTTTTCCTCAGTTAATTGGGGCTCCCGAGAGACAGAGCCCTAGTCACTTGCTTTTTAAAGGCAATCTTGGGAATAAAACCTCTGTTTTCTGATTAAACCTGAACTTGAGGGTTTGGTCCAGGAAATTGCTTTGCTCCTGGCTGAACTCCGGAGGTAACTGTGACCCTTACATCTGAATTAATGAGAATACCAATGATTGTTTAAAAAAAAAAAAATCTTACAAAATAGACTAAAGGATGAATAAGATATTTAAAATGTCCCCTTAAATGGACATTTCTATCTGGTAGATGCTTTTCTGGGCACAGTTTAACAGTTCTTCAATTTATCACTAGGACATCACAATATGAAGCAAAAGGAATATTCTATGAGGGCATGTCAGGGAACTCATCATATGCGGAAGTTAGGAAGGCAATAATTTTTTAAAACTATTCAAAAATAGAATCAATGTAGGATGTTCAACTCTTTCTTAGGTGAATATGTTCAACCTGCTAGAGTTTCAAAGTTTTTCATATATTTATGCCATAGAGGGGAAAAACCTTTAAATGTGTATTTCTTCTCTTGACTATAAAGGACTGTAGTACATTTGTAAGTACAGAAGCCATTTCCATTGCTTCCTCTCTTACGGGAGCTGAAAAATCACTGTACCATATAAACTAGGAGACTTGGAATCTGGTTTCAGCTCTGCAATTAATTCAGGGTGTGTCCTCCAGCAAGTTACTTAACCTTTCCTGGATACTGCCAAGGAGGAAAAATCCAATGGGTTTTCTGAAAATCTTACTTTGAAGTCATTTACTCTAAGGCAAAATCATTTTTCTATGTTTGTCATCTTCTCTTCTAACATGGCAAAGCAGAACTTGGTTTCACTGTTTAATAAATGCCTCCTTTGTAAGCCCATACAGCAATTATAAAGTCAATTTCATCAAAGTACTGAAAAGACTTGGGTCGAGGGTCTGTGGGCCCTTGATGGCTGTGAGCTATACCTGGTGGCTGGCAGGCTTCTGGCGGGGGCACGTTCTTGAGACCAAAGTCTCAAAGACTAAAAGTTTTATGATTGCTGCCTGAAACCAGTTTTTTCCCTCATAGTTTGAATTAATTTGTTTGTTCACACTCCATTACCATAAATGATGACCCACCACCTTTCGTAAATGCATTTTAAATTGCATAGCTTTAGGGAATGATTAGTTATTTACCAAAAGTTTTACCTGTGCATTAAGTATTCGGAGAAGGTAAAATGAAGTGCATTAGAAAGAAAGAAAGAAAGAAAGAAAGAAAGAAAGAAAGAAAGAAAGAAAGAAAGAAAGAAAGAAAGGCCATCTCTCCCTTTCAATATTGATAAACTAGTGAGGCTTCAGTCACATAAATTTTTTTATTTAATGTAAAATGTGTGATTTTTCAGACCTCAGAAAAATGACAAATACCTTTCTAGCTGTCATCGAAGAAGAAATAAATAAATATATTTATTCTTCGAATTCTAACTGGGTAATATTTGCTATAACACATGTTTTTAGGTTTCACCCTTTAATTTCTGGATGGCCCATCATAGAGAAATAGCTCCATAAATATTTAGGACTACATGATTCCCTCCCAGTTGTTTTAAACTTTCTTTTATTATTGAAATATTTAAATATATGGTGTAGTAGGGAGAATAAATAGCTCTCATGTGCCTATCACTCAGCTTCAACAATTATCAACATATGGCCAATATTATTCTACTTCTATCTCTTCAACCCTGGGATTTTTTTTTTTTAAACCAATCCCAGTAAGAATCAGATAATTCCTAAGGTTCATTTCAGAATGAAAAGCACGAGTCTAATCACATGTCTATATCTTATTGATCAATGTTATTATGGTCGTACTTTACTAGCCCTTTGCAATAAAGGGGAGTATTTTAAATTACGAAAATGAGACTTTTTTCCCCTTGTTTTAACAGTTTCTATAAACCATGCCTCTAGATCACTATCAATGGTCACAATTTACAATCACAGTAATTTTACTGTACCTGAAAACACATAGCTCACACACAAATTGACTTATATTTTTAATAACTGAGGCCAAAAGGAAGCTATGTGTGTAATAAACAGCATAAGAAAATAAAACCAAAAGATTCTTATTATTTTCCACATATACTTCAAGGGAACTCCTACTCTACTCACTAAATACTAAAGACTACAACTAAAACTTCTGGCAAATATTAGAATGAGTCTTTAGTTGCAGATTTTCACTCCAACAAATATTTTAGGGGTGGCCACTGGTCCTTACTGATCTTCAAGAAATTTATTGCCTCAATTTTCATGTCTATTTTATTTGGCTTGATGATATTTCTAATTTTGGATACCCCCAATTTGAGTGCTAAAGTTCCAAATTTGAACTTCAAAGCACGGTAGAAAATGTTATTTTCTAGAGAATGCATTTGTACACTTTTATTTGTCTTTTTACAGAATATAAGCATTTATACATTGGTTTATGTGGTTTAATGTTTGCATATTTGACTACATGTCCTTTATTTCTACCCATAACAATGCCATTTGACATACAAAATAAAATTCTGGAGAGTAGAGGTCAGATCTCTTTAACTCACTTTACACAGCAGCTCTTATAAACAAAAGGCTAATAAATGCTTTTGATGATGACAATGACAATGATTGAGACCTACAATTAATTCTGTAGGAGAAGCAACACGATCTTTTGGCACAGACCCCAAGAAAGGAAACGGAATCTCCTGTTCTGCCCATCGCAACTGAGAGGCAATTTCTTCTTTGAGCCTGAATTCTTCCACTATTTCCTGTAGCTGTCAAGTGAGCTGAGGCAGTGCTGTGGGAGAGCAGGCTGAGGATGGAAAGTACTGATAAAGCACATGGACTCTAGAGTCATGCAGATGTGGGTTCAGCTTATTTGACACATGACCTTGGCTTCTTGACCTTGGAAGCGTATTGACTTCAGTTTTTGTTTTCTCTTCCAAAGGATCCATAAGATTTTATAAAATCTTTGCTATCTATAAAATAGCAATAATAACAGTACGTACCCTGAAGGATTGTTCTAAGGATTGAATGAGAATTTGCCAAGTGTGAGCGCTCCGTCTGATACATAAAAAACTCTCAATAAAAAGTTTGTTTTTACACCAGAGTGTGTGTATTGGTTTTTATTCGCAAATTACTTTTTGTCGATAACAGCCTAATAGCCCCAATGTGAAGTCATTCCATTGTTTTTGTTTTGAGTTTGTAAATGGTTGGTTTCCTTAAAAATAATCTATCTTAGTTTTTATAGTATTTTATACTCTTCATAGACAGTTATTTCAATGATATGAGAATGCTGACTTTGATAGAAAGGCTATATATATTCCTGATTTCTATATTATTATATTTTTCTGAAACGCTAACAACAATGGTGGTTGGTAAGGCTGAAAGGAGTTTCATTTTAGTTAGCCCTGTAGTTAGGAACTGTGTATAAAAAGGTGGCCACAGGATTATACTGGACACTAAAAGTAGAATATTTTTGCAGAGTAAAAATACTAGATTAATCTTTGCCAGATGCCCAACAATCATTATACATGTTTTGAAATGGAAAGAACTCCAATGTATGTTATTTAGTGAGAACAGTGAAGTGCAGGACAATGTGTAAAGTATGTTTCAATATGTGTTTGAAAAAAACTACAGACAAATAATTAGATAGATAGGAATATAGATACTTACAGATCTATTTGTATGTTTGTATAGGCATAGAAAATTTCTGGGAGGATTTATAAGAAACTGCCAGTAATGATTGTCCTACAGAGAATAACTGAAAATCTATATTAGACAAGAGACATTTCATTATACATTTTTTAGTACTTGTGAAATATTTTATCAGTGTATATTTTACTTTTTTAAATAAAAATCAGCTAGTATAAAAATTACCATCATCATCAACAACCATTTATTGAGTTGCTAACCATTGTAGGCAATGTACTAGACTTTACATGCATATAAACTCGTATTCCCAAACATCCTACAATATCAGTTGAAGTTATGTAGCTTGTATAATATTGCAGAGAAAATAAAGGATGGAGTCATTATTTCCCTGCTTTTGACTAGAGTTTTTGGAAATCCACAATTCATAGCCACCCGTACAGGCATTTAGCTCTTTAATACATAGAAAATGAAAAGATTTCTTCAACTATGATCTCAAATCATTGGGATTACAAATTTTGTCAATATGTATCACTCCTAGAGTTTCAGTTAAGGTAGAGATTTGAAATAATGTCTTTCAAACCTATTTTTTATTTCAACTATTAGGAAAACCTTTTTGTGTAATTTTTTTTCTGAGTTGGAAGTTATAACTGGGATTTGCACAGCCTCCAAATAGTTTCTATCTAAATATGTTCTGTCATGTCGTGTGAATGTATCATTCCTATGTGGCTTTTTAAAGCATTAGAATCATGGATACAAAAACATGTCACTTGTACTATGTCAATTGCTTCCCACTTTTAAATCGTTTAAGTAAACATTATCATTTATAATTTTTTGCATACGAAATCTGTGATGTGTCTGAGTATGCTTATACAATGCTTACTCTGTTGATCGTTCCTAGTTGTAGTTTGAGGGACCACCATAAAAATGTCAAGGACCACAAGCAGGGAGCAGCATAGCTACATTCCACTATAGGTCTTCATATATGCTTTTAAGCTTTTAAGCAGGGGAAATAGAATCAAATTCACTGACAAGGAAGAAAGAGATGAATTGAAGAAGGCCTGCATTGTTCATGTCTGATAGTGAAGGATAGCACAGAAGTAGAACACGTGGAGAAGTGAACTGGGCCCTACAATTTTAACAGTACTAGAATGTGGATTCCGTGGTTGTATTTGAATCCTGCTCCCAATTTGGCTCTGTGGCTATTTCTGTACGATTGAAGCAAGTTGAAGTATCTTGGTCAGTAAGGGTCAAATTCGTAAAAAGAGTGCCTTATTACTACACTTATTCATTCAGAATGATTATTCAGGGCATTGGGCCTAAACCTAATATATTTTTTTAAAGATTTATTTATTTCTTTTAGAGAGAGAGAGCACCAGCAGGGGGGGCAGAGAGAGAGGGAGAGGGAATCTCAAGCAGATTCTGTGCCGAGTGCAGAGTCTAACACAGGCTCGGTCTCACGATCCTGAGATCAGAGCCTGAGCCTAAACCGAGTCTGATGCTTAATGGACTGTGCCACCCAAGCACCCTGGGCCTAAACTTATTTTTAAACTATTTAATTTGTTATTCCTTTGTAGCTGAGAAAGAAGTGCTGGAAGTCAAAGTTAAGTCCTCTGTCTCATTTGATCTTTTCAAAAAGAACGTGATATGGCGAACAGCTGTGCAATCTGTCAAACACAGCTACTGCATTTCTGCCACGTTCATTCAGATGGCTTTTGAACAACCAACCCGACCGTTGTTCCCTGAGAGTCTTTCTCCCCTAATGTAAAGATTCACATAAACTGTGGCTTTGGGAATTGTAAATAAGCTATGTTTCTCTCAACATCAGTCCAAAGAACAATGTGAGTTTGCTCCATCTCCTTTTTAACGGAATTAGAGTTTTATTTTGTTTTGTTGTAAATTGGGGGAGGAACGTGAATGAGAGTATTTAAATTTTGATGGCAATTTTATGAAGGATGCAGCTTTAAAAATTATCATGTGTCATGAGGTTGGTTATGGTGGGAGAGAATTTCAGGTCTTTTTAAAGAGAACTTCAGCTCATTTTACTTCTTCAGAATAAATTGAAACCTCTTTATAATGCCCTAAATTTCTTTTCCTGCTCTTCCCATATCTTGAAAACTTGTGCTCTCTTCTCGCAATCAACTTCTCCCTCTTTTCCTTCTCCCCTTTCTCTTTTCTTCTTTCCTCCTTCCTACGCAGAGCAAAGCGACACCTCAGTCTGATTTCAGGAGCTTCAAATCAACCCTCATCTCAAAATTCTTAATGGGGGCTGCCATTTTTTTCTCACATTGTCACATTGCTAACTTCTTTTGATGAAAACGTCAAATATCCCAGATACAGTCTAAATCTTATACCTCTAAAGAAACCAGCCCTTCAGTGGAGTGTTGCCAATATGGTACCTGGGACAAGTAAGGCTTGGTGGGGAGAAGGGAGAAGGGCACAGAGTTCACAGCATAGGCTCCCTTCAGGAAGCCTCTCAGTCTCTGGTGGTAGGATGCAGAGTCAGGGACTCTGTGTAGCCAAGGGGAGTAAGTTTTAGAGATGGGTATCCTTGTGGAAAGAAGAATGAACAGAAACCAAAGGGGAATTTTAACCTTAATTAGCATCTTTCTTGAGAGCAATAGTCCTAGACTCCCCAGAGTGGGTAATCATTTGATTAAAAACAATGTTGAATGAATGAATAGGAAAGGAATTGTTTGAGTCAATTTTTTCTTTTACCTCAAAACTTGAGCAAAAGTAAACTGCATTCGGATATGTGATAGCTCATTATTCTTTTAAGCAAGTAGTTATAACCATAAAGAATGATATTCATTCCGAACTGTGTTCCAGAAGAGTAGGAAGACAAAGTGCTTCAGCCTATTTTAGAGCAAGGTGTAGAACGAATCTACTGAGTTTATAACTGATGTGCTTCAAGATTAGAAAAAGTGCTGCCTCGGGGCGCCTGGGTGGCACAGCAGTTAAGCGTCTGCCTTCGGCTCAGGGTGTGATCCCGGTGTTATGGGATCGAGCCCCACGTCAGGCTCCTCCGCTATGAGCCTGCTTCTTCCTCTCCCACTCCCCCTGCTTGTGTTCACTCTCTTGCTGTCTGTCTCTATCTCTGTCGAATAAATAAATAAAATCTTTTAAAAAAAAAAGAAAAAAGAAAAAGTGCTGCCTCATGCTTCTAGCAGATTTGGGAACCCTGGCTATATTCCTTAAATAATGAAAAGTTTAGCCACGTCTGTTGCTTCTGTACTTAAATTTAATTTAGTTACTTTTACATGCTTACGTGCATTCGGGAGCCTCAGGCAAAGTTTTGAACGGGAAAGGATAAAATGCTGAATCTTATGAATCTTTGCTCTGTCTTTAAAGAATATAAACTACCCATGTGCTCTAAAGGCTGGCACTACAGTATCAACTACAGTGAGCGCCCGTGAGTTTTTCTTTTTTTACAACTGTAGTGGAGACATTAATAGTAAGGTAAAACCAGCTTAGTATTTAGCTTGACATGATTAACCAAGTGTGCATTGACTAGACGATAGCTGTAAACAAGATACAACAAATTGCATAACTTTCAGAGCTAATTCTTTCATTCTCTGTGCTCAGCCTGTGAACATTCGTGTGTATTTTCTAGTTATCGGGAAATAAGGACAGTCGTGTCAGGAAGAAGGGTGGTTCGGAATAGACCTCTCCACCAGGCACTGTGACATTCAGAGCATTGTTAAAGAGCAGGAGATCGCCTGAAGGAGTAAGGGAGGATACTTGCCTGTGCCTGGAAACTTACCTTTGCAAGTTGCTCGTGAAGATCAAGCAGGCTGGGTCGGTTGACCTTGGGCCCGCTGATGCTACCCGTGTTGCGATAGTACTCAATCTTGGGAACGGCATCCACGGTGTTGTGGCCAAAGGTTTGTAGGTAGTATGTATTTGTGTGAGAATCATAAGCATGAAAACTGGCATCTGTTTTAGCATTTTCTCCATTTTGGAGGAAATTGTCATAGCATTCCCGATTCCCAGGCCTAAAGCTGATTCTGAATCTGTTCTGGGTTTCATCCCCAAAAGAGGTTTCCTCATAATGTGGAGGGTCAGCATTGTCATCCACAGCTGCACTGCTTTCATGGCTCTCATTTATGACATTAACTTGAAAGCGATTGCTATTACCGGGCACTGAATCCAGAAATACAGTGGAAGAGTTGTTCAGAGACATCTTCCAAAGTGGATTTTTTTTTTTGGACTAAGCTGTCTACTTTATGGTTGCCTTTCTTTTTTTTTTTTTTTTTTTTTTTTTTTTTTGATCTATGTCTTTCCTCCCGAAAATAAACACTACGTGTTTACATTAGGGAGCTCCTGGCTTTTGTTTTAGAAGGACTCAATAAGTGGATTCTTGATGCATTGTCTCCTATGCAATCTTCAGAATGTTCTTCAAAGCTGCCATTGAAAAAGAAAAGTAAACTTGTTTCAAGAAATATAAATACATTTAAGTAGGGTTGGGGCTATGAGGGAAGTTTTATGTCACAAGACATAGAATTTTAAATTTGTTTCATTAAAAACTACCTGTCCAAGAACTTTAGTCAGCTGAGCAATTAAACCCCATAATAAATAACTGGGGAACTGCTTCAGCAAACAGAATTTTCAATGCAGTCATTAAACTGTTATCTGTGTTTGCAGTATTTACTTAGACTCAGTGCAGTTGGATTTAATATGATTTTAGGAAAGATATAACTCTGCCAACTGAGTACAGTAAGAGCTGATGAGAGTATTCCTAGTCTGAAACATAGTTCATTGATGGTACTAAATGTTGAAACTGCAAAGCATTTTATTATTGATATGAGTACATATTATGTGATAATGATTTTATTATATGATGATTATAAAATTTTAAAAATAATTTTAAAACTTCTAAACAATACATGCTATTAGTTTATAAAAATACATCCTGTGAAGAAGATAGCTCTGTAAATTCTTGGCTCTTTTACTAGGCTTGCATTTGCCCATACATTTGTATGTCTTACAAATGCTATCATGGAATCTTTAAAAATATATGAATATTCAGGGTAAGGAAATAAATCTCAGTCCTCAATAAAGTTGTATGCTATATTTAGGTAAAATAATCATGCCCTATTGATTCCCTTTAATGAAATAGTCTCAAATTATTGAGAAGCTTATATTTGACCATGAGATAGACTATATAATCGCTTTATAATCCACGAGCCCATCTTAGAACATTCTTTAATTGGAATAATATTTCTTTATTGATGCCTTAAATTTTGGCTTTTTAGAAAAACAGACAAATACAGACAAAAACATGCCTCTCTCCTGAAGTTCTTAGGCTATTTCTTTGAATGAAAAAAAAAAAAAAAGAATCTTAACTTCAACTTGCAAGTGAAACTGTCATCTCTTTAGTTTTTATAGAATATACCACTCCTTATCATAGTCCTTGACATCCTTTGCCTTTACTCCACTCCTCAGAATCTACTTTATGACATAATATGAAGTGTGATTTTTTTTTCCCCCACCCAGAAATGTTTAACTTACCCCCAGAAGAAGGAGCCTTCTTCTCAGGAAGCAATACCTGTTTCAACATCACCCAGGCATATATGGGGCACTTAGCTTTCAGCCCAGAATCGTAGGCTTCTTCTTATTGGTTAGAATCTTCCTTGAAAGAGATGACTGAGCAGTGATTGGTGGGGAATAAAACTGTGGGCACTGCCCCGTCATTAGCTCTGAGGAAACTTAAGTACTACCTCGGCTTGTAACGAGTAGTAAACCATTAATCCATTTAGACAGGAAGTCATATAAAGCTTCTTTAATTCATAAGGGGAGTTGGATTGCTCGACAGTAATCACCCAACAAATATACGCAGTGCTTCAGCTGTTTGGTGCTAAATAAATGGAATCCCGTTGTCTTCACAGGATTGCTGGCGACCCCCTATTGTTTAGCATGTGCAGCAAAATCTGGGCTAACAGAGATCGTTTCTACACTTTGTAACTAGAAAATGGTATTTGAGATTTTATCTTGCTTATGGTAGATATTAGCTTAATTCTTCTCTGCATGGAAAGTGAGCAGCTTGAATGCAGAATCAGTGATTTATTGAAAATATTTCTACCTCGTGGGAAAACTGTTTCAAGCAAGAATGAGACTGTGGGTAAGTTTCCCAGTAGCTTTTTTGTCTCTACCTGGCAAAACATTGATATCAAACCCAGTTTTTTTAGTTTTGTTTCTTAGTTTTGTTGAGGGAAAGCTTTTGCTCAAATCTGTGAAGTGGTGATTATTATTTTTTTTGAAGATTTTTTATTTATTTATTTGACAGAGAGAGTGAGAGAGTACAAGCAGGGGGAGCGGCAGAGGGAGAGGGAGAAGCAGGCTCCCTGATGAGCAGAAAGCCCCATGTGGGACTCGATCCTAGGACCCTGAGATCATGACCTGAGCCGAAGGCAGACGCTTAACTAACTGAGCCACCCCATGTGTCCCTGAGGTGGTGATTACTAAGACAGCACAAACAATTCCTCTGTGCAAGTTCTGTCATGGGTTTCCAATCAGGGTGATTGAATGAATCTTCCTTGTCTTTTATAAGAAGCTATCCAAGTGGTTTCCAGCTGCCAGAGCAGCACGGCTGTAGCTTGGCACAGTGGCTAGGAGCAAGACTCTGAAGTCTGTGTACTCAATTCACATCCCAGCTGGGCCACTTCCTGTGTGAGCTCTGCCAAATTCATCAATCTCTCTGTGCCTTGACTTTCTCATCTGTAAAATGCAGTTGTGGATAACAATGTTACCTACCTTGTTGTCAACTTCGCAAGGGGATTAAACAAGTGAATTTGTATGTTGGATTTAGATCAGTACTGGTTTGTACTTAGCACTTTTACTATTTTGGAAATATTTACAATTGACTGATGACTTTTACTTAGTCACATCTAAGATTCCAGGGTGAATCATTAGAGATTGGGAGAGGTACTATGCCTATTAAAGTAGGAGAAAAGGTAGGTCGGTGAACAGATGCTGGATTGTAGAAAAGGGTCTGCAGATACCTAAATAAAACCCCTTAGATGCTCTTAGGCAAATGTCATGCTAATCAATCAGGCTAATGTCATGACGTTGTTTCAGAAATAGAGACAGAATTACAACTATGTACCACTAACTCACTTTGCTCTTAAGTACAAGGCATTTATCTGTTCAACAAAGGGTTCTGATTCTCCACATGGAGGCATAGGAATTATGCCTTTCAGATTCAAATTCATTTCAGATTCATCTGTCTGTTGCTATTACTTAGAACAGCTAAGATGGGGTTGGGACTCAAAACTAGCTCTATTCACTGGCCCTGGATGGGAGCTGTGAACTCACTGGCAGTTACCTAGTCCCCCTTTCCTTCAACCATTCCCTCAATCCCCTTCTTCTTTCAGGAGCCCACTTATTTATTCCTTAACCTTTTTCCTCTGCCAATTACTGTGAATGTCTCCTATATTGGTCAATTTCCTTTTTCCTTGCTGCTTGCCTGCCTGACTACAGTGTCATGTGAGTTAGTTTTAGTCTTGGTCTTACATCAACCAGACATTTTCATTCTAAGCCTTTTATCTCTAACTGTGAAATGAAAGTCTTTGTTCTCTATTAAGGGGATTCAGACATTCTGGAGCAGATGGGAGATGGTTTGGGGGATATGGATGAAATTACACCATCCATAAAGCCAACCTTGAAAGGTAAACCCAAGTTAGGCTTTTTAGACATATGGGTAAGTATGCTCCTCTGTTTTTCCTCTTGTCATTCCTGATGGGGCTCTAGGGAAGGGGCAGTTGGAGGATGATCTGACTATCACATTGGACATTCCTAGGAGAATTAGCATTTCATGAAGTTTCCATGATGTATCCATACTGTAACATTCTTCATATTTTTTATATTGTTTTTGGCTCTGAAAATACAGACACTGATCACTCTTTCCTCTCTGCTGCCTCCAAAAAGTTTAAGGTGAACAATAGGTCATGAATAAATGCCATGGATGGAAACACTTTCGGTTAAGAGAATTTCCATTTAGTGGGATTGAAAATAATACTATGGTGGAATCGATGATATCTGAAAAGCTTGTGAGTGTTGAACTTTCAGAAACAATGCTCACACTTCATAAAGTTTTCTCGTGTTTTAGGTTTTAGGGTATTTCTTCTTTTTAAAGTAAAATCTGTCCTTGTTATGTTCTAGTCACCAAAATGGAAGGTCTTGTTGGGTGTCTTCCCTGGGGGACAAATGGTGCATCTCATACTTGGATGTATATCTTAACAAGTACTTTAGAAGCCTGGGTCACAAAGGAGACGCCTAGTGTCCTGGGCACACACATCTTTCAATGTGTCCAGCTGACGTGGCTCAATGAGGTGTTCCTGGACCAAACTACGAACTGGCGATAAGGTGTCCCAGGCCGACACTCCTGTACCTACTGGGGCTCAAAGAGCTCCTTGAGGTGTGGGTTTGGTCCAGAAGAGTAACGACCAACACAGATGTGTTCTAAGTCTTCTAGGAGATAGAAAGTATCAGGAATGAGACAGCTTGTTTTGGAGTGCCATAGACTTGAGCAGTAAGCATATTTGTAAGGTGTATAGAAATGTTGGGGTGCCTGGGTGGCCCAGCGGTTAGGCGTCTGCCTTCAGCTCAGGGCGTGATCCCAGCGTTGATGGGATCGAGCCCCACATCAGGCTCCTCTGCTATGAGCCTGCTTCTTCCTCTCCCACTCCCCCTGCTTGTGTTCCCTCTCTCGCTGGCTGTCTCTATCTCTGTTGAATAAATAAATAAAATCTTAAAAAAAAAAAGAAATGTTGAGGATAGTGTCTCGGAGTATAACATGATGTTTACAAACAATGTCTCTGACATTAGACTGCCCACGTTCAATTCCTAACACAGCCACTCTCTAGCTCGATGAACGTGGGAAGTTATTTAATGTCTCTGAGCTTCAGTTCCTCAAATATGACATTAAGATAATAAAATGGAAATAGTAGTGTTGAACTCAAAGGATTCATATGGGTATCAAGTCACATAATAAGTGGAAAGCACTCGATTCTGTGCTAACTCTTAGTAAATATTAGTCATTCTTTTTTTCGGTGTGTTTGGCAGTTTTGTGTTCTGGTGACACAAATATTTTTGTATTTATTTATATCCTCTGTATTCCTCCATTTGGTAATCATCAAGAGTCAGAATTTTGTAGTTGGAAAGAATTTTAGAATAATATAATTCTATCTTTTCGTATATCAAATGAAGAGAATGAAGATTGAAGAGGGAATAATTTACATGAAGCCATTGCTTCTTGAGGTTTGAGAATCTCTATTTCTATTGCCAATGAGGGTAATAAATATATAAAATAAAGATAAAGATAAAATAAAAATAAAGATTGCAAGATATGTTCCAACAATGTCTTATGGTTTTCAAATTGCTTTCACATTCATTATACATCACTGGGTCCTCTCAACATCCCTGTAAAATATGCAGGATAGGTTTCTTTATCCTTGTTTTGCAGATGTGGAAAGGTGCCCCTTAGCTAGCTTTCTAGGTCGTAAAGCTAGTTCTTGACTAAGTCAACATTAGAATTCAAATCACAAGAGTTTATATTCCTAAACTGAAAAACTTCTCATGACATCTTAAATCTTCATTCATCCCAGATCTCTGGGTTTCCAGATACGTTCACAGAGTTCATAGGGCACTAGAATTGAAAGGGACATTAAAAATTCTCTGATTAGCCTCCTCACTGAAGTCCATACAGATTAGATGACTTGTCCAACCACACATATTTATTGAATTTACTGAATGAAATGAGCCTCTTCCAGCATGCTCAAGGAAATTACAATCGTATCTTCCATATGTCCCAGTGACATAACCCTAAAAACCATCAAGGTGGAACTCTCACGCAAGTGCATATTCAAATGTCCCTTTATCAAACTCTTCAACTTCATCTTCCCACGTAGAGGAAGGCATGCTACTATACGGGTCTAGCAGGATTTTGAAGCATCTGATAATAAGAAGTCCCAGGAAGATACACAAAATCCCAACAAAAGCAAAGCCAGTTTTTTGCTCCAGAGTCAATGAAAAAGCTGATACTTCGTTGACACTCATCTTAGCTGAAGAGTTGCCACAGTAAGTACTACTCATTATTCACTGTCACATCATTCCGGCTCTTCAGAATTCCTGCTGGAGTCACCTCTTGGCCTAGATACAAAATTAGACTCAGTTTAGTGTTATTCATGTATGGTATTGAGCAGCTAATTGTTTTCTAAAATCTGACAGTTTCAGACCCTCTTGACTTAAGTCACAAAAGACATGTGGAAACATCAGATAGGAATCAGGATCAAATTGGCATTGGAGATGCTACTTCTATTGTAGTCATTACAGAACTGCCTTTGTGGACACCTGAAACTACCTATATGCACTAAATATGAAATCAGGTATGAAAGGGAATATTCAAATAATTAACCCTAGAAGCTTTTGATTCATTGTGAGATGGTCAAGTCACTGCTTCCTTGACCTGAACTGTCATCTAATATTTACTTTCATTTTTGCATGTGTAGATAACATCATAAATAATCATAGAGTGTGAGCTGGTCAAGCTCTCTAAGGTCCATGTTTTAAGGTCTATCTCCAGTGCCATTTTGTCTGATACAGATTCTGATCCTTTTAAATAGGTGTAATGTCTTCTCTCTTTTTCAGTTTCTTAGCTTTTAGACTTATGTACTGGTCTTTTCTTTCCCACTACCACTCCAGATGCTAAATATTAATTTCTTAAAGAGATAAATTGTGTTTTAAAAATTATTTTAATAAGAGCAGCACCCAACGTAGCATCCTGCAAGGAGTAAGCAGCAGTGGTTGTGAATCACTAACCATGTTCCCACCATCACCATTAGCTTTCAGCACCCTAAATAAACACAAAACCCAAGTTAGACAGCATATTTTCTATAAACTTACAACTTCAAGATGAGCTTCCCAGTTCTCTTTCCAAACAGATGCCCTTCTGTACTGTGATTCTAAAACTACAGAAAAAATTGTTCAGAAGGTATGTGTTGGATTGAAGCAAAACAGATTTTCCCATTTGAAGTCTTCATGTTAAGTAAATTAAGCAATTAAAACTAAGATTAGTTAATTAAATCAAATGGCTGCTAACCCATTGCCACCCTTCTTGAGGGGACTTTTATCAAATAGCTTGTCATCCAATAACAGAGAGTAATAGATTTTTTTGCGTTTGCATTTTTATTATTGCTTTTTCTAATAATTTTTAAGAATTACTGATTAAAATGGCTGACCCTTCGGATGTTTTTGGATTCAATTTTCAGAAAACAATTGATACAGGAGAGGTAGGGGATGTAAAGAGTAAAGAAAGGAAGTAATTAATAAGAACAAACTCATAGCTTTCAAAGTTATTCACCAATGAATACCAGTTAATACTAAACAATATTTTATTTTATAATAGTTGGGATTACAAAACAGCTTTATCTTCAAACCTTCAGTGTCAGGAATATTTAATACAGGGGCGCCTGGGTGGCACAGCGGTTAAGCATCTGCCTTCGGCTCTGGGCGTGATCCCGGCGTTATGGGATCGAGCCCCACATCAGGCTCCTCCACTATGAGCCTGCTTCTTCCTCTCCCACTCCCCCTGCTTGTGTTCCCTCTCTCGCTGGCTGTCTCTATCTCTGTCGAATAAATAAATAAAATCTTTAAAAAAAAAGGAATATTCAATACATTCTGTGGTATGTTATTACTTGACTTGTTTGTTTAGTAAACAGAAACGCATTGTTTCAAAATTCTCTGTTAAACTTCTTTCCATAAAATCATTTTTTTCTGCCCTAATACGTATGGTATAGTGACTATACTCTGATTTTTTAAAAAATTTCGTACCACTTAGGTGGCTCTCGCCACCTAAGATTGCGCTCTCGCACTATTTATCCTATGGAAGACATGAGACCGGACTGGATATCTAATGACCTTGAGATTTCACAAGAACTTTTTTTCTGACGAAATCTCTACTTTTATTGCTTCTGTCAGTTAAAGGTCTTTTGTTGAGAGTCATACATTCTCTGGTTCATTTGCTTAATGAGCGGAGAAACTGAAAAGCAAGATGTTTCTACATGGAGATGCTGAACCAAACCTTTGTTGGGTAACTGACTGATTCAGCCAAGTAGCTAGTTTGGAGTATTTTTTTCACCAGAGTCATGACTTTGCTAGGCTATACCATTTGAATATTTCAGAGAACATGGGGGTGCGAGGAAGCAATAAACCTGGTTTACTGGTGGACACTGTGGTGCGGTGTGTCTAACAGGCTCCCTTCGATGGGGGACTTGCTGCCCAGCAGCTGGGACTGCTGCCACCAGATAGTCTTCAGCTGTAAGCCCCTTTCACGGGGAGCTGCCTGCCTCGTGCAAGGTCACTTCTGTTCTTAGGGCACACCATTTTTAACGACTGATTGATGTAAGAGTAAAAGACCTGGTCATCTTGACTCAAAGGAGCACAACCCTGAAAGGCCATTCTAGATCAAGAGTTGTACGTGGAGTAAACCAAGACTGTCACTGGCTCCACATTACAACTCAACTTCTGCCCACTCCTGCCTAGTTCCCCACTCTTCCACAGGTGTTGGGCCCAAGGGCATTACTTAAATGTCCTCACACTAAACTCTGCCTCAGAGTCCGGTTTCTGAAGAACCAAACTTGCAACAATTGGTAGCACAGAAGTGAAAACATTTGGGCAGTTTTAATAATCTGTACGTTTTCCAGCTAGTTTATTTTGCCATTATGTAGAAACAACCTAAACGATGTATAATTATGATGGTAGTTCAATTTATTTATGTTTTTAAAAATCGTAATGCAGACAGAGACACAGGGTCATAGCTGATCCTTAGAAGAGTTAAGTCAGTTAGCTCTCAGTGATTAATCCACTAGTCTCTGTTATTCGTATTAAAACCCATTAACTGACCTAAGAAACAGACAAACAAAAAGAGGCATTTTCTAGCTGTAGCAATAAAACACTCAACTAATTTGTCACTACTAAAATTAAAACACAGGATCTTCCACGTTTGAGATACGAAATCCCTTATTAAATTATGTAACACACCAGATAATGCCTTGTTCTGAGAGTCTCAGACAATCTGTGAATGACTTTCCTTTTTAATGGAAAAATAACTAGTTCTCAAGTACCGATTATAGATCGTTCTCAGCATATTTGAACTGAATCAAAGTAAATTTATTGAAAAATATAATTTTTGGCCAATAAAGTTCTAATTTCTGAACATCTGATTTTTAGGCATCCAGGAAACATGTCAAAAAACATTTAACATTTAGTTGAAATGAATAAGAGAAATTTTGTTTGATTTCAAAAAAAAATTGGCCTTGGAGATAAATATCAAAATTCAGTAGCTCAGAGTTCAGTGTTTCTTGTTTGATTTTATCAGACTGATGAGGAATAGCGTTCCCAGAAAGAGTCACATGACTTGCACTCTTAAGTGATTCCCACGTGTAGGGGAGAGGGTCCATGCACAAACAGAGAGAAAACAGCATAGTTTTCTACAAAGGCAATAGAAAAGAAGAGGGAACAAACTTGTATTTAACATATATTGTATATCAAACATCGCTTTACAGCTGTTATTTTATTTAATCCCCCTAATAACCATATAGGGTTAGTATTATTATCTTAAACATTTTGATGACAAAAGAGATGCAAAGATCAACAAATTTAGAAGGAATAGAGATTTCACTCATTTAGGGATCAGGAAAGTTTTTCTTCTAAGAGACTTTGCGATTTGAGCTGCGTCTTGAAAGACAGAAGAAGATTTAGATATGTGAGGAAGGAAAAATGACAGTAAATATGAAGATAGAAAAGTGCTGAATTTGTTCAGAGGAGCAATTTGTTCAGAACAATTTGGCACAAGGAAAGGGGAGTATGGGAAACAAAAACATTGGAAAGGTAGGTTGAGCCAAAGTGCAAAATCTCTTGACTGTTAGGCTAAGAGTTTGCAATTTATTTGCCTAAAGGCTAAGTTGCTTGATGATGAGGCCAAAATAGACAAAGATTTAAGGGAGGAGCATCATGGGAAAGAAATGGTCCAGATGAGAAGCAATGTGGGCTTGGACTAACAAAGTAGATGTGTGGGAGAGGAAATGGGTTTGAAAGATATGTGTAAAGATATTGGGGATAGTTTTGACAAATGATGGAAGGTAGCAGGCCATGGAGAGAGAGGTATCAAAGATGGCTCCGCTCTATTAAGCCTGGACAAGTGTAAAGATAGTGCTTTCATTAACTAAAATAAAGAAAATATGAGCAAAGTGTAAATTTAGAAAGTAAATGAGGAGTTTAGTTCTGGTCTTCGTGAACTTATGGTGTCCATACCTGACACATAGTAGACACTCAATAAGGAGTTTTAAACAAATTAACCCAGATCATGTTGTCCAGCATAAAGTTGCTGGTGGGGAGAATATCTTAAGGATATTGTTAACCAAAAAAGTTTGTGCGGAAGAATGCCTCCGGGATGAAGAGAGTTTAATACATAGAAGCATTTATAGATCAAAACTTAAGAGAAGGAAAGAATTGTTGAGTTTTGCAGAAAAGCGAAGACCAAGGAGGATGCTAGCTGCATTCGAATATTTGAAGTGTTACTGTAGGAAGCCAGATCTACTTGTTCTGGATTGATCCAGGAAGCAATTTTGATGTAATCCCATTAAGGTTCTATTTGCAGTCACCAAAAAGGATTGAAGATAAAAGAAGCGTAGCAATGAGCCTCAGAGAATCCCTCTTACAAGAAGAAAGCAGGATCTGCTAGTGGTGGTGTATAAGGAATGATCAGAGCCATAAGTGAATCTGTAATGGGAAGTTCACTTGAAACAAAGGAAGCTAGAGTTTCTAAAGGTGTCGGTAAACAGTGTCAAATTCTGCAGCGGTGATGGAAGCTAAGTGCTGAAAAACAGGGGCTTGGGTTTGGCATTCAGAATTTTTTCATCATTTAAAGAATTCTAGTTGAATGTCCAGGGGGGACACTAAATTGAAGAGGGTTTTGGAGTGATGGGTAATGAATAAACGAAGCCAAATGATAAAAAGAAACTTGACAAAAAAGACGTTTCACTTACACAAAAATTTAAGTGCAAAAGTTTAGATCTAAAGACCAATTATTTCCAATAATAAGAACATGATTATATATTCTACTTTTAAAAGCAGAGCCAAATAAACTCAGTTGAGGTTCAAAGAACTAGGAAATTTCCATTTTTAACCAAAAATTGGGGTGATAAAGAACAGGGGTTTTATTAATATCTTAAAAGGAAGAACTTGAACTTTTATATTCATTTTAAAATTCTACCTTATACTAAAGATGAAAACAAAATACAAGTCAAGGTAAACAACTAAAAGGGTAGTATTTAAAGGTTGAAAAAAAGTCTGGCCATTGCTCCAGGCTGTGTCTACACAAGCAAATAAATAAAAAGTTAAGCAATTACCTAACAATATGTTCAGCAAATAGATGCTCTTGGTAATTTAAGCCGTAAGTGTAGCATTTGAAATACCAGTATTTTCAGGCCTAAATTTTTCAAACATCTGCCCAAACGTTCCATTTTACTTCCTGTGTGAAATGAACAATGTGTCTCATTTCAACAGCAAGTCTAGAAGGTTTTGAGAATATATTGTTAAGTGCAATGAGCTTTGTACCTTTCTATTGATATAGAGCATAATTTGATAAAAAAGTATCGCTAGTAACAAAATACTGTTAAAAATAAATAGAACTCTCCATTTACAGTACTGACTTCTTCATAATTAAGAAGATATCTGGAATTACTGAATGAGTGTGGATAAAAGATACATTTTCACTTTCTCTAATCTGTGACAGAGATGGAAAAGCACAACAAATCATTAGCTTCTGTAAAACAGACATTTTAATGCCTACCTCAGAAAGAAAACATCATCTTAATATCTTGTTTACTGGGAAATAGAAAAATGAGAGACATTTAGACCATGAAGTTTCAAAACCAGGATAAATAAACCCTGTTGAGAAAAAAGAAATGGATTTTCAAAAAAAGAGTAGATGTAAAATTATGTGGTAGAAGTTATTTCAAATATGCTACACCACAAAAATGGATAAGAAGATCAACATTTAGGTACTTTTGAAATGAGCAATTGAGTTGAAAGTACATCATTTCCTCCTTCATGGCAATTGTCAGGAACTGGGATTTTTAAGTCTTGATGAGTCATAGGATTGGGCCAACTGTATACCTGTAGACCAAAAGGCCAAAATCTCACTCAATAGCGTTGTAGTTAATAACCAATAAACAAAGTCTTTCTATGATCAGTCATATAAATCATACCACTGTGAGTAGTCAAGCAAAGATAACAGTATTTTTATAACTAATATATATATGTATCTCCTTTCATATGCATGAATGCTGTATGTGATTTTTTTTCTGTGAATAAGTTTACCGATTAGAAATATAAAATTTCACTTTTCAGAAACCTATAGCTAGTTTGCATGCCACAATATGCAATTGCAGAAACCAATATTGAAAAGTATATGCCCATTAAAAAAAAAGGGAACCTTCTGTATTTTATTTTAATCAACAGGTTTTTCCCTCTGGTTTATTTATCTGTTAATGATAGTCCGAAAAGTATATCTGAAATGACAACTATTATAGTGGAATATGGTATTCTCGGTGAAAAGTATTTTGATATTGGATATCAGATATAGTGATCTTTAATGCTAATAATATGAATACTGATGATTTCATGAAATGAGACATGTAAGAAAACCTAGGCTTAAAAAATAATGAATCCTCCCATACACACCCCCCACCAAATATCGAGGTTATTAAATCCAATTCAAAGTAAACAGGGAAAAGAAACATGATGCAGGCCACTTCTGCACTGAGCTAGTTAATCATCAGGAGTGGAATGTGTTGGAATTAAAGGAAAACCTTAAATTACAAACCCAGATGTCTCATCATGATTCAGTACATAAATTTCAGGCCTTCCCAGAGATCCAAAACCCTGGGATCTGCCAGAATTCCCCTCTCCAACCTTTCAGATGTTAACCTTAAGAGAATCTTCTTCGCATGGCTCCCCAAGGACTCTGACATTGGATCTTTTCAAAGCACTGGATATCTGGTCTGAAAATTTTCAAAATGTCTCACTAGAGAAACCTGGACTGTCGTTATGGTTCTGCCTTGTTTGTCTCCAGTTCTCTTTGGACATATTAAACTAAAGAAGCATAGAAACCTCCTACAAAACATTATGGGAGAAGCATCAGAGAGCTAACTGCAAACACAAAACACATTTTTTTTTCTTTTTGGCGACAGCAGCAGCAGCAGCAGCAGCGGAAACATCAGGGCTCTTTTCTCCTTTAGAATTTGAACTGACCAGATCCGCAGGCTCCATCCCCCCACCCCCTCCTTCCCGCTCCCTAGCTTCAGAAATACAAGAGAATGAGAACAGGCTTCTCATCTGGACCTTCGCTGGAACCCTGTCGGTTAATGCGGAGGGTAGGGGGAGAAAGTTACTTCGCAGGCAGCGATGTCTCACCTTCCATGCTTGTTGCCATGGAGATGAAATCCAGTGAGTAGACTTAAGTGTTGGCAGGTTTGTCTGTGTTCGCTGATCGGTTCAGTAAGAATGTAAAAGGCGTGTCCTGGGAACCTGCGTGGAGTCACAGGACCGTGGTTAGCGCTCTCCTGGCCTACGTGTGTAAATGTCTGTGTCTGTCAGTGAGAGACAGAGGACGTGGGCGCCCGCGAAGTACGTGTGCGCGCGCTAGTGTATTTGCAGGAAAGTGTGCCTGGATTTATTCGATGTGGCAGAGTAAATATTTGCGCGCGCGCGTGTATGTGAAGGCGTCTGTTTGTGAGACAGTGAAGAGTTGGAAAATGAGAGGGGGAAGGGAATGGGCCACCGCAGCAACAGGCTCTATCTATTCCTCAGTTTTGCTAAAAAGAAAAGAAAAAAAAAAAATAGGTGCTCATTTTCACTCATATCACACTGCAGGTTAGCAATCGGAGTTCATCACCCATTTGGCTTCCTAAGGCAGTGGGGGTTTAATTAATTTATTATTAAAATCCTTGTTTTCCTCTCCTCTGCATCAGTAGCTGTGCCGCGGGCATTTTGTTGTGCTCGTCCACCGCAGTCTCAGTCCGGGAGTAGACGCTAAATAGGTCTTCCCTCTCCTCCGGTAAGAGAAAGATAAGAGTGAAAGTGTATTGGTTTAATTGGGGACAGCATGCGTCATTTGGACTTATTTTCTCCCATTTTTCACCTTTTCTTTTCTACGGAAATTCAACCGAATCCTGCCCCCCCCCCCAACCTCCCCCCTCAACGCTTTTTAGGTATTTGTGTCTAGGCGCTGTCCATAGTGCTGAAAATTGCGTAGTAAGATCTACCTATGAGCTAGAATAGACCAAGACAGGAATGTTCCATAAAAGCCCATATGTAGTTGCAACACACGTTTTCTAAACAGTGTTAGGTACGTAGACTTTAAACTTAAACGGCATTGAAAGCAAAGCAAAATAAAACAAAAGAAAAACAACAACAATAAAAACTCTTCCCCCATCCCTACTTATGGGTCTTGTTGTCCAACTCAGTTATAAGCGTCCAATCCTACTCATGTTTGGATACTATATCCAGAACCTTCAAATTGCAAACACCTGTAGATTCTCTAAAAATTTGATTATTGATCCTGTAAATTATCAAACTGTCAGCAATTGGGGAAAGTGTAGATGCAGAATTGGGTCATCATTAATGTAAAATGCTGAAAGCACATGATGTAAAGATGTGTTAGAATTCAATAATAAAGTGAAGACAATGTATAGGGTCATTTGGTGTATTTACTAATTTAGAAAATGTCATGGTCTTACAAGAAATGGACAATGTATAACTGGTAGTTCATATAAGACTATACTCAAAAAATATTTATTCTTTTTCATTTAAAACTATTAACCACCCTGGGGGCACCTGGGTGACTCAGTCGTTTAAGCACCCAATTTTTGATTTCTGCGCAGGTCATGATCTCAGGGTACTGAGATTGAGCCCCACAGTGGGCTCAGCCCTTAGCCCGGAGGCTGCTTGGGATTCTCCCTCTTTCTCCTTCCCCCCTCAAATAAATAAATAAATCTTAAACAAAACAAAACTATTAAACACCCTATAATATAGGTGAACTGCCCACCAATGAAAAAAAAGTGGAAGAAGTTCCTCTTCCAGTAATATGTTCTTAGGCATGGATTTATAGACTCTTTTTTAAAGCTTGCTAAGGGCCCCATCCTATTTTGGTACTATGTACTAGAGCAGTGCCTCCTGAAATTTAATGTGCATATGAATCCCCTCAGGATCTTGAAAAAAATGCAGGTTTTCATTCAGTAAGAGTGAGTTTGAGTCTCAGATTCTGCATTTCTAACAATATCCCACGTGATGCCAGAGGTTGCTAGTTCAGGACCACACTTCAAGCAGCAAGGTTCTAGAAATATTGTATTCTGGTGATGCAGTCACTCATAGGGTATGGGAAAGAAGGTCGTTTTCTTCCATCTATTTTGTATGTTTCTAGACTGTTGCAAGATTGTTTTATTGAAATAAGTTCGGAAGTTAACCATTTTATTTACACAATAGTAATAAATTGTTTATAACTCAAGCTGCTTATAAATTTGATCATTTTGTTTTGATTTTGACATTGTCTGAACATGTACTACAGTTTACATCACTCTGTATTTTCATACTATAACCTGCAATCACCCGTTCTCTTTGCAATCCAAACTCAAGGAAAAAAAACTAAGTTACGTGATTTTACTGCTCATATATGGGCCCCACGCCAAGGATTTGTTGTCATGATTGGAGATTTTGACTTCTCAGTTTATGACTTTAAGTATTATTTTATACTAAGTGCTCATTATACTGATTTTACAAAATCTGAATGTTACAGATTGAATTCTCACCCAGTTTAAGAAAGTGAGATAGGACCATTGTTTCATAGATCATTTGAATAAATGCTGATCTGTAATGTCACTGACATAACACGTGTGTAGTTAGATTTTAA
Organism: Ursus maritimus; assembly: GCF_017311325.1. Taxonomy (NCBI): domain Eukaryota; kingdom Metazoa; phylum Chordata; class Mammalia; order Carnivora; family Ursidae; genus Ursus; species Ursus maritimus. The sequence continues at coordinate 25,064,210 of NW_024426119.1, forward strand.
CGGTTCTTCTGGATAGCTTTCTTCTTTAAAAAAAATCCATACATATATCAGTTGATAAGTGTTTTTAGTCAATGCTTTTGAATTGATGCCAAAGGCAAGTTTTGACTATATATTAGGTTCCTTGGTGTTAGTGTATGATCTTGACCTTTTTCAAGCTGTATGAAAGGTGATGATGCTCTGGAAAATCTGCAAAGTGGCTCATTCAGGAAAACGTAATAAATTAAAAATCCATTATGTTCCACTTCCTTGCTAGTTGCTGGGATTCAAAATAGATGATCCTTGGCCTCTGACCTTGATGAGATACATTGCTAAACAACATGACAAGTCTACTAAGTTTTATAGAAGAGTTTAATAATTTATATTTTATTCTCCATTGCCAAAGAAGTGATGAAGAATAGGAAAACAGACAAAACCCAGAATACCTGCATTTCAGGTCCTTGTCAATGCCTGCTGCTCAATTTTTATTTTAAAAAATTGTTGAAAGATAAGAAACATATGAATGCTTTTCTAAAGCTCACATGGTTAATCCATACTTTTGGGTAGTCTATGATTTATTTTCAGAGCAATCCAAATTATTAGAAAGGTAAATACGTGGGTGGCATTGTTTAGACCTTCCCCAAACAGAATTGCCTTTCCTATGCTTCGACATTATAATTTCAGCTTATATGCAAATATTCTGTATAAAACAATCCTCAGTTTACATGCCCTGCTCTATGTCTACTGTAGGGTTCCTACTAAAGACTTGGACTTGCCCAACACATCACTTACTATTCCTTATATAAGATCTCTTTAAAAACATTTCTTTCATTGCCAGTTTCATGAATTGAACTCCTACTCACTTAAACCATCCAAAAAGCTAAGTGGTTTGTTTTCCTCTTGTACACAATGCAGATCATATAATTGATCCCATTTGCCTTTTTTTTTTAGTTACTAGGGATGTCCAAATTAAATTAACAGCTAAAAATTAGTAACTGTGTAAAATATTAAGGCCTTTATATTTGTGTTTTTTCCCTATCGCTTTGACTACTGCGATTTTGTTTTCTTAGGTATCAGTATATTATTTTCTTTTCATTATCTGTTTTAATGTGTGTCCTACGTAAATGTCCTCACAAAATCAGAAATGAAGTAAAGAAATTAAAAGTAAGTAAATAAATACATTTATTTTTCTACTTTTTGGCCAAAAATGTTGACTACTGTGTAGGAATATATAGTCAGTTGTTCTATAAGTTTGTCTTTAACAAGATACTAAAATATTTTTAAAAAATCATATAGTTAACTATGAAGATAAAAATATAATCTATTATGACTACATAGGTGTTAAGCTAGCAGGAGAAAATTTTAACTTAAATGACTACAGATCAGCTTTATTTCAAAACAGTTCGTTTCTCTGTTTCTCTTTCTATATCCTAGTGTCCTTTATATGAGGAGGACTTTTTTTTTTTTTAATGTCAGAGAGTGGAAGTGTTGTTTATCTAATTTGCTAGAAGATGTGGCAACTATAGAAAATTAAAGAACATGACAGCCCCACTCTTATGAATATACTTTGGAATAAGAGTCTCACAAAGGAAATAAAAGCAAGAATTTCTTCTAACAAGCCAGCTCAGGATTCTTTTCAGAGGAAAATTTTGCTTGCTGTGAATTCTTGCCACCCTGGCTCTAGCTGACTTCTTGCTCTCAAGTTTTCTATGGTGGGATCATCTCTTGAACTTATTAGGCCAACATGTTACCTTCAGCTCTTCATGGAAATCTACACCTTGTCTGGCTGAAGTTTGATTATTCTTTCTAAACTGAAATGTCTTTATGTAGCTGGGTCTTTTTATTTGAAATGTTGCTATTTACTCAAATACTGGACACTACAACTTTCAAATGTTGAACTCTAAAAAATGTATTAGAGACAAATATAAATTATTTTTGTTATAAACATTAAAAAATTAATCCAATTCTTATTTGGTTTTAAACGGTATTAGATAATCAGCTACATCCAAAAGTCACCTGTTTATCTTTAAAAAATTCATTCTTACCTATTCTGAGTATCATTTTTAGCTATCCATGCCCTTTTCTCACATGAGTGGTTTTAATTTTTGGGGGGTGTTAAGATTGATTGAAAATACAATAAGAAATATATGCCCTCTACCTAAAAATAGATGCAGGAAATTCTGCTCACAACCCAGAGTATTCCTGGGCCCTTGGAGGTCCAGTTCTATAATCCCAAAGTAATCTAAGGAACAATCCAAAAATTTCAGCAAAAATGAACGGTCCATGGTCTTGTTCTCAGTTTTGCAGCGAAGTATTGACTGGCTTAAAGTTTTGAATTTTTTTAAACCACCCTATTAATTTTCTATTTTCTTTCCTTGGACTTCTCCCTCTAGGTCATTTTTCCCATATGATCTCTAGAGAGTAGCCAATGCTGAATATGCTGACATAGGATTAGAGAGTACAGTAATAGGATGATTAGATTTGATTAGAAAATGACTGTGGGATTTTTGTCAACAGTGAAGAAATTATCTAAAGTAAGTGGACTCGTAAGTGAATTGAGCCTGATGACACTTCAGTGTAGATAATGATCTAATGCTGGTCTGTTTGATGAGTACCATTGAAAATGAGATGTTATGTTTTGCTGGTAAACTTTTCTGCAAAGAAAAAAAATGTGCTAAATGCTTCAGTTCAGAGTGATCTATTTGAATGAAGTTTCATTTAATTAGTTTTAATTTACAGCCCATAAGCCTTCAATTGTTTCATTTAAAGTGTACTTCAAGCCCTCTACTATATTTACTGCTGAATCTAATGAGTATGATAAGATACCTTGGGCACAATCTCCACAAATGTGTGAGCAATAACCATGGTATAATATATTTAATTGGTTTATTTTACTGGGTCAAAGAAACAAAGAAACAAAAGGAGTTTATTTTGCTGAAGTGTATGTTTCTGTAATATGAATCAGTTAATACATAATTAGCAAATAAGTATGTCAATAGAATGTGGAAATCAATTCATTTATATACAGTTTTCCTCCAAACATTAGGGTTTGGCTACCAAATGAAACAGCTTAACCCCAAGTCCACACTAACTGAATGCAGTGAACTGTGGAGGAAAGCAGTCCTATACACATGCAGTGAACTGTGGAGGAAAGCAGTCCTATACACATGCCCATTCACTCTGTCTTACTCTTGGCTCAGTTTGGCCATGTGCTCTGTCTTGAAAATGCATATTTATTGGTTCTTCCTGATCTTTGTGCATTTGTCCCTATTTTCATAATTCAACCTTTCTTTACACTTTTTCTATCATTCTTTCCTAACTAAAAATTTTCTTGTGAGGTTCTAGATATGTTGCAATGTATATTTTTAACTTGTATTTTTAGTGCTACATTTTCATTTTTTGTAAATATTTTTGTGGTGCTCTGGTTATGAAGATGGATGGGTTTTACATTTTCCACCCAACATTATTTTTTTTACTCCTAAATATTTTCAGTTATTTTACTCCTAAATAATATTCCGTTATTGAGTGGGCTTTATTTTTTATATTTATTTTTTTGGAGAAGGGGGCAGAGGGAGAGAGAGAATCTTAAGCAGGCTCCATACCCATCACAGAACCTGATGTGGGGCTTGATCTCACAACTCTGAGATCATGACCTGAGCCCAAATCATGAGTCAGATGCTTAACTGACTGAACTGCCCAGGCACCCCAAGTGGGCTTTATTTTTGGGGGCAGTTTTAGTAGTACAGACAAAGGGAGCAGAAAGTACAGAAAGGTCCCATATGCCTCCTCTCCCCTTGCCCCACAGTTTCATTTATTATTAAAATCTTGCATTAGTGTGGTGCATTTGTTACAATTGGTAAACCGATATTGATACATTATTATTAACTAAAGTCCATAGTTTAGAGTTCATCTTTGTGTTGTTCAGTTCTATGGGTTTTGACAAATGCTTAATGTCATCCATCCACCATTATAGTATTATAATAGTTTTACTTCTTTAAATATCTGGTGCCCCACTTACTTATTTCCTCCCCTTCCTTTCCACCCATCTGCAGCATGAACCTCTGGAAACCATTGATCTTTTTACTGTTTCTATAGCTTTGTCTTTTCCAGAATTGTATGTATGGAGTCGTATAGACTCTGTTACTTTTTCAGACTAGCTTTTTTTCACTTAGCAATATGCATTTAAGGTTCCCCCGTGACTTTTCATGATTTGATAGCTCACTTCTTTTTATTGCCTAACAACGTTTCACTGCATGGATATACCACAGTTCAGCCATTCACTTATTGAAGGACATCTTGGTTGCTTCCAATTTTTGAAAATTATGAATAAAGTTGCTATAAACATTCATGTACTGGTTTTTGTGTGAACATAAATTTCCAACTCATTTTGGTAAATCCCTAAGAGTTCGATTGCTGGGTTGAATGGTAAGACTATGTTTAGCTTTGTAAGAATCCTCCATATTGCCCTTCAAAGTGATTATACCATTTTGCATTCCTACCAACAATGAATGAGAGTTCCTGTTGCTTCATGTTTTTCACCAGCATTTGGTATTGCCAATGTTTGGATTCTAGCCATTTTAATGGCTATATCATGGTATCTCATTTTAATTTTCAACTCTGTAATGATATAAGATATGGAACATTTTATGCTTATTTTCTGTCTTTGTATCTTCTTTGGTGAGGTGTCTGTTCAGAGCTTTTTTCACTTTTTAATTAGGTTGTTTGCTTTCTTATCATTGAATTTTGTATATTTTGGATATATGTCCTTTATCAGATATGTGTTTTGCAAAGATTTTATCCCAGTCTGTCTTTTCACTTTTTTAAGTGGCTGGTTATTTTCAGGGGATGATTTTATAGAACAAGAGTTGTTTTTTTCCCCCAGAAATGTGTGCATTGTCAAAGAAGAAACACTTGCATACTTGATGTCATATTTCTACAACTAAGCTAGCCAAATAAAACTCACACTTCTCATATTCTAAGTAAAACTAAACTGAATGAGTGTTAAGTCACTTTAGGCAACTATAGAAGATAACTAGAAAGGCCTTCCTAGGGGCCTTATCTTTCAATACTACCTAAACATCAGTAAAATAAGTTGAAGTTAGTGACTAGTGCATTAAAGAATACTTGAAAGTATGAAAATTTTAAGGAGAAAGTATAAACCTAATGTTTTGAGGACTGATTAATTTTAATAATTTTTACATAATCTCTCTATATAGTAGTTCTTATTTGACTGTTCTTAGATGACGCTCAAAGCAATAAACAGTTGGAAAGAATAAGGTCTGATTTTTTCAGAAATATTTTTGACATTGGTTTCCAGAAATATTAGGAGTCTAGATGTGGAAATCTAGGTTGAAGTAAATGGACATTTATGTAAACCTACATTTCCTCAATGACTTTGGGACTATCAGGACAATGACCTTGACAGTACTACCATGTAGTTTCCTTTAATAATCTGAAGGATAGCTCAAGGCACTCACAATTGAGATTTGTTGATGAAGTCAGAAGAGTAACACTGCTATAAATATTTTTACATATTTAATCTTATTTAGAGGCACAGACATTCCTAAATTTAACAGATACAATGAATGAATGGATAAATGAAAAAAGGGATAAAGTAATTCTCTCTTTTGTTTTGGAGTACCTCAGAATGTATGCTAAAAGGCTTAGACACTGCGCCAAATATTCAGTTGATACCCAGCACCATCCTACCCTTCTCCCTGTTTGAGATATTTCTCAGATTCTGTGGCCAGCAGTATCCCAACCTAAATTCTACCAATGAGAGGCACTGATGTAAAATTTAAGAGAAGGAAAAGAAAAAAGAAATCACTAATCTCACTAACCTTATAGTTATCAGCAAGTGGCAGATGAGGGGTTATACCGGTAGTTTTTGAGGTGTTAGGAAGCTCTGAGTCTTACCTTGCTGATACAGGCGCAGAGATCATTGGTGATAGATTCTCCATGATTCTTGCTCTTCCTGATCTTTCAAACCCTAGCAATAGCTCCTAGATCTTTTTCCCCAGCCCTAATTATTGTGTAAACCTCCAAGTCTTTGTGCATCAAATCTTACATGAAATATCTACCGTGTTTGGTTCGATATTGGCTAATATTTTTAGCATGTTTAGTTTGTGAATGGAAATGTGATGACGTGAAATCACTCCAGCCTACCATTCTGTAATACACTATGAAAAAATGTACTACATTTCTGTACTACTGAAAACCATTGCTTCCAATGAACTAGGCTCATAAGAAGCCATCAGGAATGGTGTGTTCCTTGTTAAAAAGGGTTGCAAAACAGTAGGATTTTAAAATTCTGTTCAGTTTTATGAAACTGAGGTAACAGAAATCCAATGGCAATGCCTAAGGCAAAGGAAATTTTTCTCCCCAAATAAGAAGTTTGGGTGTAGGCAGTCTGGGAGCTTTTCAATGGCTCTGTAAGGTCATAAGTGTTTCAGTCTCCTATTTTTCTGATCTGTCATCCTTAGCTGTGGTTTTTGTCCTCATTCCTATTCTCTCATGGTTTCCAAAGGGATACTCCACCCTCTAGCCTCACAGGAAAGAAAGAAGGCAAAGAACTTGTTAAGAAAGACTCTGGAATCCCTGGTGTATTTCTCCTTACAGCTTCTTAGAGTTGTGTTCCAAGGCCACTCCCAGTATTTTCGCTGGGCACATTGCTACTCTAAACAAAACTGTGCTTCTGTCAGTGAGGAAAAAAGGGAGAACGAGTACCAGATAGGAGATCTGTAGTGTTCTAAACCATAAAGCGAAGGAACAAACAAAATCCAATGTAAACGATGTCTTCGGAAAAAACCATTTTAAAAGTAGTGTTGTGTGACCACGGTTTAGAAGAAACTATGGAAGCAATTTAGTCATTTCAATAAAACTACTGATCATCAGGATTAAGTTCAGCTGTGTATAAGATAGAAACTCCAAATAGTAGCAATTTAATCAGGATAGAAATTTATTTCCTCCTCTTGCCAACAGTTTTGGGTGGGAATGTGAGGGTTGTTACTGCGGCTATCTTCTGATGGGCTGACTAATCTATTAGTCTATTTTCCTGTTCCATCATCCTCAGCACTTAGTTTCCAGTCGCAAGGTTACTTCATGGTCAAACATGGTTGCTATTGCTATAGACATCGTTTCTTCATTTCAAGCCAGACAGCAGAAGAAGGCAAGGGAGGGCAAAAGGGCCATTCTTCCCGTTAAGTCAGTTCTTTCTAAGGAAACTCCTATTTGGTCCTCACAACATTTCTGCTTATATTTTCCTGGCCAGAGCATAGTCACTTGGTCATGCAGAGCTGCAAGTGAGGCTAGGGAATAGGGGCTTTTATCAATTTTCATAGTCACCTTAAATAAATTTCTATCGTCAAACAAGCAGAGGCATATGGATTATGTTGTTATCTCTATCATCACGATTTATAGGATTATATTCAAATATGCAGGGTCACATGTGGATTGAATCTTAGTATTCATCACTGTAAGAAATCTATTTTCTCTTCCAAATACTGTAGTTGAAAATTGAGAATAATAGTTCTAAAAAAGGTAATTATTTCAATGAAAAACAATATTTGTTATAATCATTTTCATTAATATTCTTTAGATTAGGACTAAACCTAGAATAATTAAAAATATTACCATACAATACTCATTGCCTTGGACAGAGGAAGTCCAGTTCATGGGATTATTAAAGAAGAGGGAGACCAACTATGCCTATAGGTAGGGAAGCAAGGCAGACATCTTGGAAATTGGCTCTTCTGATCCACCTTTTAATGGAGTTATTGGGGTGAGATTGAGGAAAAAGCAGAGTGATTTAAGAAATTAGAAAGTGGTCAAAAATTGAGACAAGTAAACGTCTAGGAGTTATAGAAGTCTTTAGTCTTCAAAGAAAAAAATGTCCAAATATTGCTTACAAAAATCAAAATTAAATCTGTTATTGGGTGATGACCCTGGCATTGTAAAGTTGATGAAACAGTTATCTAAGGAATTCAAGCAAAACCCTTTGCATTATGAGTTATTTGAATAATTGAGGTGAAAGTGGGATTTCTGCCTGGATTATTCAGATAACTGCCTTAATTCCAAGATTCATTTAGTTGGTAGAGGCCCTTCCTTAGGATATATTTTTAGAATGCTAATGTGAAAAATTAGACTCCTAAATTAAGCAGAGCAATAGAATGAGGGAGGGTGGGAGGAGAGAGAGAGAAACAATGAGAGGGGTAGGGGAGAGAGGGAGGGGTGGGGGAGAAAGAGAGAAATATAAGTAGTTCATTGTCAGAATAAATCCATACTTTTTTCCCCATACTTTTTCTAAGGACAATAACTGACATCCACTTTTTCATCATAGAATGAACTTCCGTGATGAAAAAAGGAACTATATACAGATCTCAGATATAACCCATAGTATTTCTTAAAGTTATAAATTCCTTTTTGGGTTTCAATTCTTTTAAGTGTGGAAATTTAGTGGCTCCAAATTCAGCCATTTAATTTTCTAAAGCCAAGTAAATTGACTTTAAAATCATACTACACTTTCTGTTTGACTTCATATTGTTGGTATTTGCCTTCAATTCTTAAAAACAAACTAAAAGGATGATCATATCTAAGTTGACACGCCATTCTCTTCTTTGGTAACAGAACCCTGGGCAGTGAGCCCAACTGAGAAATTAATTGCCCACCTCCTCTCTGTAGATGAATGTATCATATTACTAAGTTTTGACCCATGAGTGGGAGTGTTGTTTGAGACTTCTGGATAGGATCCCTCTTTTCTGGACTGTTTCTGGCCTCCACTGAGGACAAGATGCCTAGATCTCCAGTAGCCATTTTGGGCCATAGGGCAACCCTAAGAATTGGAAGCCACACACAATGATGGTGAAAGATTTAGAAGGAACCTGAGCCCATGATGACCATACCTGCTCTGTGATGTCTAGTTCGGCATTGCTTTTACTTAGGAAAGTAGTAACTTCTTTTTTAAGACACTATTATTTCTAGTCTTTATTACTAGCATGTGAACACAATTCCTAAATAATACACATATTAAAGTATTGATTGAAAATATTTTGGAATTTTAGGGTTAAATTTTCAGATATGTATAATGGCCTCTTTCAATCTACCCCTCCCTCCACACACACACACACACACACCCACCCACCCCAATTTTTAAGAAAGAAAACTAAGAGGTTATATGAAGTTGTACCAGTTATACATTTTGTGCAATTGCAAAAAATAACATTTGCAATGGGAATTGTGAGAAGATACAAACTAAAGCATTAGTCAATAATTTTTCAGTATGTCTATACAGACTTAAAAAAACAGAGGAAGGAAGGAAGAAATGAAGGAAGGAAGGAAGGACGGACAATACAATCGTTAATAACGATTTTTAATTTTTTGCAGATTTAGCTAAGGTAAGTATAATTTTGATAGCAAGAGAGGAAGAAAACATCTATGGAGCAGTCTGATGGAGAAGTATTGATCATTTTCTCTTTAGAAGCTGCCCCAATTCTCCCCATCTTTTAAAGATTCAGCTCTTCCATGAAATGGTCACCAATCCCTCTGCAGTAATTAACCTCTGCCCTTCGTTGCATTTATTAGGGCCAGGATTAAGTTACAGTAAGGGAAGTATTTGTCTGAGACACAACATTTTAAGGGGTGTCAAAAAGCTCAGCAATCAAGAAAAATATTTTTATGAAATATTTTAATTAGCACACTACAGCAAGCAGTCCATTCTCTTGTTTTGGTAAATAAAATTTTTTGTAAATAAATTTTTAATTTTGCTTCACATTTATCTCTACTGTAGCACTCAAATAGTACTCTTTATAAATGTTCTCTCCCAACAGTGCTATATGCATTTTCACATTCCTCATCTGCCTATACTCTGTTTTAAGCATAAAGGTCTCCTAAAAAATATTAAATTCCATCTTTTGAAAGATTTTGCAATAATATACTGTATTAGGGACAGCAAGATTACGTTTGCATCATAAAATTCAACTATAGTAAAAGAATAATAGAGGGTGATGAATGTTTTGAAAGTACTTAAAATTCAGTTCTATGGGAAAATCACCTGACTTCTCTTTGACTAAAACCCTGCTCAGCCTGGAGAGATAGGGAACTATAATACTACTTTATTTATTTTTTTTAAAGATTTTATTTATTTATTCGACAGAGATAGAGACAGCCAGTGAGAGAGGGAACACAAGCAGGGGGAGTGGGAGAGGAAGAAGCAGGCCCACAGCGGAGGAGCCTGACGTGGGGCTCGATCCCATAACGCCGGGATCACGCCCTGAGCTGAAGGCAGATGCTTAACCGCTGTGCCACCCAGGCGCCCTATAATACTACTTTAAATTCGTATAGCACTTTGCCCTACATAGAGTGCTTTCTTTTAATTATCACCTTAATCCTATAAAGTAGGCATTATCATCCTTATGTATTACAGAAAGATTGAGAAGTTAAGTGACTTGCCCAAGGAGTTACAGGCGAAGTGGCAGAGCTGGGGTGCTAACCCAGGTTTTCTGTGTCAAAATCCAACGCCTTTCTGCTATTCCGGATGCTAAGTCTTGCGATTCACCGAGAAAAAGTAATTCATGCAGCAACTACAACAGCATGTGTTGTGTTTAGGAAATAATATCAGTAACCCCCCAAACAGCAGTATTTTACCAAGTGTATTCCTCACGACTAAAACTGTTCTGATTCTTATGCGTGTATGTTTGATGAAGTAGGTCAACTCTTCTGGTGTAGGATCAGGTGTTCCAAGGTATTTTTTTGGTTGAGGACGGAAATCTACATAATTGAAATGTCAAAGAACAGGGGGGAAAATGTAGAAATTATGTAGTATTTGAGTATTCGTTTCTAACTACCACTTTACCACTGATGTGTGTGTGTAAAGCATGTAAACCATACGTGTTTGCTTCTTTATTAAAAGAAGCATTTGGGAAGGTCTTCACACTTTTCAGCTGACAACGGTTATTCAAATGTGAAATATTATTACAGTATTCAGGAGTTAGGAGTTAAGTTTAATGGGTTACTTTTTCACATTTAGGGGAAAAATCTATGACTATATTTTAAAACTCCATATGGTAATTACATTTGTTTGAGAGCCTATTAACTGCTTCAAATATAATTTTCATCAACATAAAATGAACACAACTCCAAACCAAAATGTCCATTTTCAGCCAGTCCAGTAGAAGATTTCTTATTAAAATTATAGATTCTCTTCATTGGTTGCTGCCCTGAGAATTCAAAAACTTCAGTCTTCTTTTTGTAAGCTGATAGCTGAGTTCTAAAGGAAAGCCTCCTTCTTAAGAACAACCAGAATTCAAAGAAATTCAAAGCTATTCATTTTGGTGAATTGCAACCTGTCATCAATAACTATTTATTGAATGTCCACAGGGTGCCTGGGCATTGAAGTGGCAAGTGACTTATTTGCATTATTCGGAGGATTTCTAAGGGGAGTCTGAAGATTTGCAGAAGTCTTTAAAGATGCAAAGTGGTATGTGCTTCTATAATTTGAACTGCCCCTACCAGGGATGAATTGACTAGTCTGGGTTTCAGAGCTCTAGGGATTTCTAGCACTCAGAGCCGACTTTTGTAAGCTAAGACCCCATTGGGTGCCAAGCGACAGGAGGACTGGTGGTAAGAACATGGCCCCCCGGGGGCTTCTGGACAAGTCAAGCCCTCAACGGGCTCAACTAGGGCTGACTTCGGCAATGGCGGCCCTGACCCGCCCCCACCCCCACCCCATCCCTCCCCCCTAGCCCTCCACTCCCACCCCCCACACCAGGCTCACACCCTCTCCCAGTCTCCCAGCTCCGACCGGTTCTCGCGAGATCCGGGCAACTGAGCGCTCGGGGCCTTTTCAAATCGGGATCCGTTACCGCTTTCCCGGCCGCCGCCATTGTAGCGCTCGGAGCCCCTAAGCGCAGGCGGCGGAGGCGGAGGCGGAGGCAGCGGTAGCGGGATGGCGGACGCCGACAAGCCCGAGGTGCTCGGGGCCGCTGGCGACGACAGTCCGCATCAGCAGCCCGTGGAGCAGCCGGGCGAGCCGCGGCGAGAACCGCATCCGCCGGAGCCGGAGAAGCAGCCGCCGCAGCACAGCAGCAGCTCCAATGGCGTTAAAATGTATTGTCTTTTTCTCCGGGGACTGGGGCGAGGTGGGGGGCGGGGAGTCGGCCTGCGGGGGGTCGAAGCCAGCCTGGGCCTCGGTGAGGGATAACCGCCCCCGAGCGTGGGCGGCGGGAGGAGCAGGTGCAAGCCGGGCCGCTCCTCAGGCCTTACCCTCCCGCCCCGTGCCTGGGGAGCCGGGGTACGAGCCCCGGGCCGACGCCCCTCCCCTGTTTCCAACCCGAGACTGCGGGTCACCCATTCTAACCCAGACTTCAGCTGGAGAACCTTTGAGCAAAGCTCCGCAGCCGCCACGGTCTGCAGGAAAATGGTCCCCCTTTTAAAGCCCAGGACTGTAGTTAGTGTTCATCACTAGGGAGTAACTAGGGATGACATCATCGGACATTTCCTCTGAACTACCGAGAACGTATTTAAAAGGAATATTCCCCCACCTCCCGGCCTCATTCTGAGCTTTATAAGTTCAGTGTTTATTGTTGCTTTCCAAAGTATATATTAATTTCTGAACTGATATATACCAAGAGGAAGTTTAATAGTGTGCTGTTAGCCTGAATCCATTGTGTTGTTCCTGAATTGACAAGAGGTTATTCTGAAAGGGAAATGCGCGTGGTGCCTTGCTCCTTCCTACTGCCGTCCCCGCAAATGTTTTTAAGTCATGCAGGTTATTTTTGAAGAACTCATCGTGTGATGGTTTGTTCTGAATTTTGGTAAATTGGTAAAATAATATATTTTTTTAATCGAAGAAAGCCCGCTACTTTTAAGATTGCCCCAGTCATCAGTGCTTATAAAGAATTTAGTTGACTCGAATCCATAATTTCTAGTTATCAGAAAATATGCTCCCCATTGTTCTCGTTATGTAGGGGATATGAATCAGGCATTCTTTTGCATGTGCCCAGCTCTTTAAACTTGGAGTTGAAAGTATGTTAATAATTTAGCCAAAACATCCTTTTCCTTCTCTCAGTTATGCTTCAGAGTAGAAAGCAGTGAACATATGGTCACACTAAAATAGGAAAGAGAAATGTACTTTTCTTTTGTATAAAATGTTCGAAGCAGTAGGGTAAGATCGGACTTGTTTGTGTAGGGGTTGAGTGCCGAGAAGGTAGTTCTCCCAGCTCAGTTATGACACTCTTGTTCTGGGTTGGCTTTGAATAGCGTAAGTTGCATCTTCTAAGCAGGATAGAGGTGCCGGGTGTAAGAGATTCGACCTCGGTGGAATTTGTTCTTAGGTGCAGAGTTGTGCACCTCGGTAACTGAGCTGCTGGAAGGTGAGCACTTTTCTACCATGCCTGCCAAAATGTTGGCTGTCTGGGATTTGGCATCATAAATTCGAATAAAAAGCATTGGAATGATAAACTTAAAATATGTGCTTTTTGTTTCTATCTAAACATGGACTTGCCACCCTTTTCTCCTGAACACAAAGTACAGCCTTGAATTACAGAGAGAAGCCCTACTATACTTGGGTATGATTAGTATAATAGTGTCAGTGCAGGTAAAGCTGGCATCTAAACCTCCCAGATCTAAAAGTCTCTAATCCCTTTTAAAGTCTCAGTTTGGTTTACAGAAGAGGACAGAGATGGGAAAAGAATCTCTTTCACTTCTAATTGAAGATGAGAATATAAAGTGAAGAAGTTAAGAAATGTTACTAGTAAATACTCATGATTCTTTCATATTGCTTATAATTCATCTCTTGCCCTTCCTCTTTTCCAAAAAGTTGAGTAAAGATGCAAATTTACTCTCAAGGGTTTCTTGTACTGTCAATGCCATAAGAACCATTCAGTGGTCCAGCATGGGTCACTCATACTGAATAACTAGGGACATTTACCTGCATCAACCTAACAACCTTTTTTTTGACTCTAAGAACCAACTGTAGTAGTTAATAATACAATGCATAACCCTTGAGTTGATTACCATATGTGTACTTAACAATCCAACACATAGCCCTTGAGTTGATTACCATACATTTTTAAGGATAAGAATTCACAGAGATTATAAAAATTACCAAATACTGCCATACATAGAAGTGAACAGTGTGCCACTTAACCAAGTTGAAATGACTTTTCTGAGGTTAATCCATAGTCATTGAGAATGGAGACCATTGTGTTTTATTTATCTTTGTATCGCCAAGGCCTTATACTTCAAAAGGCTCCGTAAATTTGTTTAAGAAATGCAGATGTGAACTTTTATGATCATGAAACTTATGCACAGAGGATTTCGTGGGCATGTTCACATCTTTTGACAAGAAATTAAAGATGTTTTCCTAGGTTTAGTCTTTTTGTTTATGCCAAAATGGTATACCAGCTCTCCTTAAGTGACTAGGAGGAAAAATAGCAGTATTGTTACAACCCTTTATTATTTCTGTGTGATTAAGTAACACCGTATATAGAGATTGAGAGTTACATTAGGGTATAAAATATTGTGTAAAATGTTAAGCATTAAAGCAAGGTGAAGTTTTAGTGGTTTTTTTTTTTTATCATATTGCAAGTAAAGAATGGAACTGTGCTTAATTTTAGATCTCATCCTATAGCACTGTTTTTAAAATTATATTAAGACTGTTTCTTTATTTGATGTTGGATATTGGTTTTTCAGAAATTTATATTATAATTTGGATAGGCATAATTCCATCTTAAGAGCAGATAACATTTTCGTGACTTAAAATAGTCACAGTTTTTATTTCAAGTACATTAAGAAGGGGGGTTGTTTAAACGAATAGTTTGGGCATTATTACATGGAATTCTGGATATAGTGCCAATATTTGATATTATGTAGCATCGTTTCTCTTAAGAGTTTTCACATGTATCTTAATCATCTATTCCATAATGTATTTACGGCATAAAAAGAGTTTAGGAATTGAATAATTACAGCTTAGTTTCTTAATAATCAGACCATATCTCTAGCTACAAAACTCATCTGCCTTCCATAGATAATTTATGCATTGTAGATAAACAGTGTAGCAGTATCTTTAATATGCCGCTAATTGGGGAAAACTTGAAGAAATTGCTTTCTCTGGTCATCGTTGGAATAAATATTTTAGAGAGGTATCCCACCCTACACAGTATCATTGCTTTTTAATGGAATTATCAGATTGTAAGTAAACACAACATTCATATAAAAATAGAAGAACATAGTATTTCAGAACTTTGCACAGTTTTCATAATTGGTTTCATCCGGGAAGAAAATAGGTAGGAGAAGGCGCATTGAGCTAGAGACTGTATAGATGTCTGCTTACCTGAACAGAGACTTAGTTATTTTAAAGACATTCATTGAATTCAGACTACTGTGTATATGGGTTTTGGGGGGATTAAAAAAAAGAGTTCTTGTATCTACTGTGCTTAGAAAACAGAGAAGAAGCCTCTGTACTTTTTGGCTGCTTCCTGCCATTTTCAGAAGTGGCACACTGTTCAGACAGGTAGGTATGTGGTGGAGTTGGACAGTTGTGAAGACCTCTTCTCGTCTGCGCCATTTCGGGTGAGAGAAGATGTTTGACAGTAAAGGCACCCCTGTCAAGGTGGCAAAGCAAGTTTGGCCCTTAATATCTCTTCCTTGATTTTAGCAGTTTTTCTGGCAGACGGCAGTACCGTCTGTGCTCAGATTAGGATGGGTTCTTAATTGACTGCTCATGCATTCAAAAATTCATATTTATTGAGTGACATGTTATACGCAGTCACAATGCTAGATGCTGCTCATACCAATGCAGATAGTTTTTGTTCTTATAGAGTTTTACATAGTATATTTATGGCTGTATTGTTACCTGCTCGGAAAAGCAGTGCCCAGAAAGTTCAGTATATCATGGAACAGATGACCACAATAAGTGTGTGTGGAGCACTACAGTGTATAGATTCCCACAATGGCTTGGCTTAGAAGATAAATTAGAGCCTGGATTATGAAGTCTGGTTTGTTGTTAGAATAATCCAGGAAGCTTTAAAAGATTTGGATTTCTGAATGTCATTCCCAGAGATTTCTGTTAGTATATATTTGTGGAAATTAATTTCTTTCTTTTCTTTTCTTTCCTTTTCTCTTTTCCCTTTCTTTCTTTCTTTCTTTCTTTCTTTTTCTTTCTTCTCTCTTCTTTCTTCTTTCTTTTTTTTATTTTTTTTAGAGAGGGGGAGAGAGAGAGCCGGGGTGGCGGGGCATGTGCAGAGGCAGAGGCAAAGAAAGATTCCTAAACAGGCTTCACACCCAGTGCGGAGCCGAAAGCAGGGCTCTGAGATCATGACCTGAGCCAAAATCAAGAGTCGGGTGCTTATCCAACTGAGCCACCTGGGCACCACATGGAAAATTACTTTAAATGGAAGTTTTAATTAAATAGTTTTAGGTTCACTACAGTAATTAGTGATTTAAAAGAAACCTATTGTTACTTCGTCTGTAAAAAGAGATTACTTTTGAAAAGTAAATTGCATTTTTACAATATATACCCAGATTTTTATCTATAGGATTTACTTTAAGCATATATTTACATGTTATGGATGGTTGGTGGGTAGCATCATATAGTTGCACTGTGATTGCCGTCTTATAAATTAAATATTTTTCCAGTTAGGGTCTCATTAAAAAGTAGGTTTATAAAATTCTGATTTGTGTTGCCTTTAAGGACTGCTTCCCATCTCCACTCCATCTGACTTTCTAGGTAATAACTACCAGTAAAAATTGTATGATTCTATGAAGTACCCTATTCTAGTATATAGGTTAATACACAGAAAATATTGAGTATGAAAATATTAGAATACCTTACCAATTAATTACATTGTTCAAAATTGGGAATAGAAAAACATTTACAAGTCATATGGGAGTGTATGCATATATAGATAAATTAATGTAACTATGTATTTTAGTTACGTTTTTAAGCAAGAAGGAGAAAAGTTACATGAAGAAACTGTTAACCTTAAAGAGATGAACTTTTTTCAGGGTATCCTTTTGCAAATTAATTTTTTATACACTTCTGATTGAAGCTCGGAAAGTTAATGCTTCTTTAAAGAAGGCAGTTATATGTATTATAGGAATAAAATCACCCATTTTCCCCTCTTGTTAGGTTCTAAGAATATTTGTTAAGTAGTATGATAGGAGAAGCTGGGAGACTGTATGCTGCAGCTATTTAATATGGAAAAAAAGGAGGATTATTAAATGAGAAATTTGGTAAGATGCCCAAATCCTTGCTTTGAAATGGCACTGGGTAATTTCAAAGCAAGCAAGCTGACTCTCCAGCTGTTTTGCTAAGGTCTAACTTAGTGGAGAGTTTTGTGAAGTGAAGTGATAAATATAAAATATTTATGTAATGTAGGCTTCTATTATTAGAAACATGACTGAGATTTTCTTCTTGTTTTGTTAATTCATAGGGAGAATGATGAATCAGTCAAAGAAGATAAATCTGAATTAAAAGAAAAATCTTCAGGAAATAAGAAGGCCAATAGATTTCATCCTTATTCAAAAGACAAGAATTCAGGCACTGGAGAAAAGAAGGGTCCGAATCGAAACAGAGTTTTCATTAGCAACATCCCATATGACATGAAATGGCAAGCTATTAAAGATCTAATGAGAGAAAAAGGTAACCATCCTTGATAAACCCACTGTTGGATAATCTTCATGTAGAAGGGGGAGGGAACTAAGCAAATGTTTTTTATTCCCCTGAGCCACACAGACTCAAAAAATTGATTTTTGTTTATTTCTTGACACGAATTAATCTTTTCCTCCTCTTTCACTTGACACAATTTCATTACAAAGTCATATGGATAAATGAAGTTTTTTTTTTCCCATTTTAGTGGTATAGTAGTGAGCCAGCATATGCATGCCACCAAGAATTTTGTTAAAGTGATTGCTTTGTCTAGTTGAAGTTCTTATAGACTTTTAAAGGGCTATTGCATTAGTTAAGCAATACATTTAGCGTGTTAAAGTATGAATAATAAGGTCTGATTATTTTTTTCCAAAAGCTGTTTTGTTATTATCTTGGTGGAGTCTGGAATCTGGCTGTGGAGTTCATTTTGTTTGCATTGTCATGAATGCCATGATGCTGTCTCTGCAGTTCTATATTAAAATTGCGTTACTGCTGTTGCAGTTTTGTTTTTAGAATAACCTGAAAACCTTCATTTTATATACATGGTTGGTTTTGGGGAAAAATAATTTTAATATTTGCTCTTGTAAAAGTTAGTTTCGTTATCTCTTGAAAAATTGAGTTTCAACAGTCCTGCAAACTATGTACTTGGCTTTGAGGCTGATCTCTTCTAATAAATAAAAAAAATTTTTGCATTGGTGTATCTGTTGTAAGGTGACAACTATTTGATTGGTTTTATTCATTGACTTTATTTAGAAAGTGTGTGGCTTGCTGTGAAGCATGACTTGTAAATTTAGTTTACTGATGGCAAACATGATTGAAGACATTCAGGTAGAAAGTCACCTTAAAACAGCTGTTGTGTGTAGGCGACCAAAGTTATTTGAAAAGTGTTAATGTTGATGTTTTTAATATGATAGGCTAAGGGACCACTTGTATGTATATGTGCATTTGTTCACCAACTATATCATGCTGGCCAAAATATGATCTGTAGTATGAATTAGGTTAATATGGTTGTTAGGTTTTTTTTAGAGAATGTGGATGATGTACATTTCAGAAAATTAGTTAAATTTACATAGCCATTGATAGGAGGTATGTTGGTCTGGTTTTGATTGTTGGTGAATAATAGGTGCTTTTCTGTAGAGTTGTGCACAGGTGTGCAGTAAAGCAAGATACTGGTGTTTAAATGTATTGTTTCTTGGTATCTTCCTTTTGTATGTCTTATGTAGTTGGTGAGGTTACATACGTGGAGCTCTTTAAGGATGCGGAAGGAAAATCAAGGGTAAGTGCTGTGGGCAATAATCTGCTTGAGGTTTAAAAGTTCCTCAGCAGTTTACTTTTTTGTATAATATTTGTACCAGTTTTTGGAAACTTAAGTTTCATTTTGTTTTACTTTATTATGCAAGATTTGAGGCTTTATACTAGCAAGTCTGACACTTATCCAAACCAAACTAGCTGCCTGGAAGGGATGGGTTTCCAAAAGGGCATTCACTTTTCTAATGCTCTAAGGTAATGCTTCTTCTTAGCCAACAGATTTTAATATAGGATTTTTTTTTTGTTGTGTTTCGATGTCTTCAAGGATATTTTAAAAGTCACTGAATTGATAATATTCTCTAAGAGTTCTATGAGAAGCCCATAGCTTAAAGGTGTTAATTCAGAATGTATGTTTGAAACTTACATCGAAGAACTTAATTTGGTAGCCTGTGAGACTACATAAGAGGCAGGACTCTGACCAATTGGTATGAATGACATTGATGATTAAATTGACATAGAAGGAATTGGTTGATAGTAGATTTTGATTTTTAGCAACAAGACAGCAATACACTGAAGAATACAATGGAAAGCTTTTAAAAGTGTTTATATTGCAAAACCAGTTGGTACATGAGAAAAGCTTTGTCATCACATTCAAATGGCACTTCAAACAGTAATAATGACAAATAATTATTTTAAAATGATTCTATGAATTTGTTTCTTTAGCATAGGTGATTTTTTATACTTAAACTGGATGCTATTAAATTGTGTGCAACCAGTTTTCTCTAATAGAGAACTTATTTAAAAATGAGATTATTTCCTATTTTGATTTTAATAAAATTGAAAGATTGCATACAGTTTGTGCATCATACATCTTCTGAAAATATTCGTAACAATATAAGAATAGGTATGTTGAAACCTTCAATTATTTCCGTGAGTTACTTTTGATTGAATTTGTGCAATGACGTTACTTAGTTTTAACTTAAAGAAGAGTCCTCCAAAAGTAAATATTTGCTCCAAGATTGTTAAATGCTAGATTTTACTGTCTTAAATAGATAGATTTAAGCATTGACAGAAAATTTGTGGTCGCTTGCCTATTTTGTTCTGGAAGTGTAAAAGACAAAATGTAATTGTATTATTGATTGCTTTTAACGACTTAAATGTTAGAGTCTGCCGTTAACTTCGTCTACTAATCTAAAACTTTTTTTCTTTTGCATATATTGACAAATCTACCTGGATATAGGGTTGTGGGTAAGAATTTTTTTTTTAAGTATCTTAAGTCAAATTTAAACTTCTGATTGGGAAAAAGAAAACTTAGTAAATAAACATTTCCTATAAATTTTTTCCCCATTAAGTGTGGTTGAATTCAAAGATGAAGAATTTGTAAAGAAAGCACTAGAAACTATGAACAAATATGATCTTAGTGGAAGACCCCTGAATATTAAAGAGGTAAGATTTCTTATATTTGGAATAATTTAAACTTTTGAATATAAGGACATGTTTTCTTTGATTTTCATCTTTGGGGATGTATTTCTCAACTTTTTTTTAAGCATAGATGCTTATCGAACAAAGCATTATGTAATTGATGATAGTTTTGCCTGTACATGGTTTCCTACTTGCCTTTAAGAAGTTTTCTGTGTTTGATTTGTTGCAAGTTATTATAAGCAGAGGTATATGATTAAAAAAGTTCAGATATTTAAAGATGGCAAACTTTAGGTGCTGACTTTATTTGGTATAGACATTTTCAATTTTTAGATTGTGTTGCTTAATTTGAAAAATAGGTATTTTTGTAGTTGATAATAAAAGGTTGCTTCATAATGCAAATACCTTATGGCTTTGAGTAAGATTGATACTCACTTTAAATTACAAGTACCCCGAAACTGTGCCAGATTACAGTTTAAGAAAACTTACGAATCTATTAGTGAAATTTGTATCTGGAACTTGGAAACCCCTAAAGTGGAGTATCCCCTTTGTATGGAACTGTAGCAGTATAAATCCGTTGAAAAAAAGAATGATTAGAAGATAGATAAAAAACTATTTACACCTAAGTGTAATTGACCTTGGTAACGATTAGCTTGAATAGAAGTCATTCTCATGTCTTCTTTTAGTCCATATTGTTACTCTTACCTGAATAGTTTGATCACAGACCAGTTACCTATATATTTTTGCCAAAGTTTGTATTAACAAATAATTGAGATGTACTTTAGGACCATGAAGAGTCTTCAGCAGCAAGGTTACAAGTTATTGGTAGTAGAGCATTACTGTCGGTCACAGTTTAATTTGGTATAGTAATGATTTGAGTGCCACCTCTCTCACTTTCTAACTCTGTGACAAGGCATGTTACTTATTCTCTAAACCTCAGTAATTATAATAGTACTGATAGTATTCACCTAATAGGGTTTTTATGAGGATTAAATGAGATAACATGGTAAAGAATTTAGGCTCTTTTATCAGATAGTCTGTGACTCAGGGCAAATTACTTACCTTTAATTACTTAACAAATTGCCTAACTCTAATGACTCTATTTCTTTGTTTCCTTATCACTAAAATGGGAATAATATTAGAAGCTATCTGATAGTTTTATAAAGACTCAAAGTTAATATATGTAAAGCATTTGATAAATGTTAGCTACTATGATTGCAATGTTATTATATAAAGCACTTAGCACAGTGCTCAAAATATTAAATCACTGCGTAATAAATGTTAGCTGTAATAATGAATTGATTATTGTTCTTCCTGTCCAAGGTGGGAATTTAGTGGTAGTTGGTCTCTTGATCCTGAGTATGAGGTGATAATAGCTTAAAATTAAAGGCCACGCCACCAACAAATACAAGTATCCCAAATCCCTTTATTGGAGTCAGCTTCTGAATTCCTCTAATTCTGTTTGAGTCCGGGGGTTCTTTCATTCTTTGTTTCTGTGTTTCTTTTTCTTTTTTAATATTTTGACTGGGAAGTGGAGAATTAGTAGAGAAAGTTTAGACTGTTGCAGTCTATGCCAGCCATTTATGTGGTAGTTTTTATGCTAAAGGCCAAGCCCATGTTGTTTGTTTTATTTTAAGTTTTAGCACATCGTAGATCCTCAGTAATATTTCAGAGGCCCCTGGAGTTATCCAAATTGATGTAGGATACTTCCATTTTAAACTTTTTTAAGAGAGAAAAATAATCCAGTTTGGCCTAGCTAAATGAAGGGCTATTCTTCATTCAGTTAGCTTTTTCAGACTAATATCATAAAGGTCCCTTTTCTGGGAATACCTAATTTACAAATGGGTGGCTGAGCTCAGGGCTAAAACTACTAGTGAGAAAATACTAAGGAAAATATATTTCCAGTATTCCTTACAAGATACTAGAATTGCCTTTTTTCATTATATGAAATGGGAGTTATAGCAGTTATAAGCTTATAGGCCCTCTAATAGCAATAGCTGGTAGTGACTGGCAGGCTCTCATCCAAGGGGAAAAGAGGAATAAAAACATGTTATACAATGGTAAATTTGTTTTAGATAAATTGTATTTTATATATATTTTATGTATTTTACATGTGTATGTATAGATTTTTGTGTATACACATATTTATATACATGTCAAATATAAAAAGACAAATCAAAACATAGGAATATGCTTTATTAATGTTAAGATGTTAAGGACAATCAGCCTATCTTAATAGTTTATGAAGCACCTCTCCTACCCTTCCATTCCCCATAGGTAACACTATCTTAAATTTTGCATTTGTATAAGTTTTTGAAGCTTTAGTTAGACCCGAAGCATTTATTTTTTATTATCTTAAAAAGTTTATAGCATTTTTCAAAACATTTGTTTCTTTACTTCTGTATTTCTTTTTATTTCTTCATGGTGAAGAAATACTTTGGAAGCTGGTATACCTTTATTCCTGCATTTGGTTTTTCACCTTCTATTCTCCCAGCCTTCCTAGAGAATTTCTTAAGGTCATCCAACTTTCTTTTTATTAGTATCCCCAGACTGAGACCAGCAGAGTAGCATTGATGGTAACATTTACCGTTATCGTTTGGTATTGCAGAAGATAGTCTATCTATGTGTTTTTGTTTTTTTTTTGTTTTGGTTTTTTTTTTACATTCCACCTAGTGCGATGAGTAAGAAGTATGTTTAAACTCACTTTTTTAGTTTTGTTTAAAGGTAGGATATTTTTCTTATATAGTTAATGAACTTAATAAAAAGCAATGTTTAGTATCATTCTTCACTTGGACACTTAGCCTTTCTTTATCGCCCCCCCCCACTTCATCTCTGGTAATAATCAATTGTCAGATCACAATCGTTGAGGAAGGCAAAAGGTTGGAAAGTGGATAATTATATTTTGTTTAGGAATGAAACTTACACATTATAATAGTTCCCCTTTACCCCAATATTCCTGGGTTTTATAACAGTCTGTTCCGCTGTTGAAAAGCTTTGAATTAGTCTGATTTGGCATTGCCTTGGGCATCCAGTGGTGAGAATTCACCATTACTGCATTTCGGAAAGAAAAGAGTCAACAGTAAGTATTTTGTTCCTCTTTGAGTTATGTATATTTATATGTGTGTGTCATATATTTGTACACTAGTATGAGGGCAAAATTAAACTAATTTCAAGTTCTTAAGTGACTTTAGTGATTGGAAAGAGGTATTTAATTGACACCCCTGGAGACTGAAATCTTTTGTCTGTCCACAGGTTTTTATGGGACTGAATTCCCTGGATAAGAAAAAAAGCTCACTCTTCAAGAGGGCCAATAATTTGAGCCAGTTGCGATAGCTACTGTAGAATTTGAAGTTGTTATTTTAATGATACAGATTTACTGATGTATCTAGTGGTATTTAACATTCAATGTGTGTTATAGGATCCTGATGGAGAAAATGCTCGTAGGGCATTGCAACGGACAGGAGGATCATTTCCAGGAGGACATGTACCCGATATGGGATCGGGGTTGATGAATTTACCACCTTCCATTCTCAATAATCCAAACATTCCTCCTGAGGTTATCAGTAATTTGCAGGCTGGTAGACTTGGTTCCACAATTTTTGTTGCTAATGTAAGTCTAAGCTTTAGTCTAAAATTTTGTCATTCAGCTATTTAATTCTAATCATGAGATTATTAAATTAGATGAATGGGTTGTAGGTTTATAGAACATTTTGCTTATTTTTAACTAAAGTAAGCGTAACAGTAATTATTGTAAACTTGAACCCAAGTATGAGTAGGATTCTTTAAGAGAGAACTGTGGAATTTATAAATACCTAAGCAGTTCTTGAAAATGTTTACTTGCATTATATGTGATTTTTGTTCATATTGGGAAATGGACTTCTTTCTTTAGCTTTGTTATTTGATATTTGTGAATGTGCATTGTAGTTGGTTTGTCATTTGTTCTAAGCTTTTGAAAGTCAGTGATATCAACAATATTTTCCAAAATCTGAATTTCTCTCAGTAAAAATAGATGTGCAAGTTTCAAATGTATAAACAGGATTGGGCAGTTGAGGACTGTTTTGGGAATTAAAAAAAAAAATTAAGGATAAGGAACAATGTGGATGTAGCTTAATTGATTTTAAACAACTTAAGATGTTTTTATTTGAATATTCTTGATGTACTGTCTATTAAGAAGTATAGTTCTTTATAGTTTTGACAGTTCAGAAAAGATTTGTTTGTATTATTTATAAATGGGAAGAAGGGTTTATTAGGTATGTAACTTTATATAATTTTATGTTAAGCTTGACTTCAAAGTTGGTTGGAAGAAGCTAAAGGAGGTGTTCAGCATAGCTGGAACTGTAAAGCGGGCAGATATTAAAGAAGACAAAGATGGCAAGAGCAGAGGAATGGGCACAGTCACTTTTGAACAAGCAATTGAAGCAGTTCAAGCAATTTGTATCCTGATTTACACTTTAGCATTATTTAATAAGGTTGAAGAAGATTGATACCATTTTGTGGGGGTCATGGATTCGAGGTTGCCTGACTTAGAAACGTGTATTAGACTTTAGTCTCCAGCACATAAAACCTTTACTATATCCAAGTACTAAAGTCACTCTTAAAACTTGAATTAGCTATATTGTATAAGCCTGGCTTGAACTTTTTTCTACTTTCTCTTCCTACCACAACTAATTGTATGTGTATCTGCTGTTGGCAATTAATATAATCCATTGTACATTTATGCAATTGCTTTAAAGGAAGCCTTGTTAATTTTCTTTTTTCAGTGGTTGAATTAAATTATATTTTATTTATAAAGTAAAACTGTAAAGCAAAGACTTCAAGATTTTTCTTTGAGTATTTGGAAGAGACTAATATAAATATAATAGTAAAGATGTTGATTAAAATTTTAGAGGTAGTCTGACTCTTAAGATTATTAAAAACTGTGTGTTCAAGTATAATTTTATAGTCTTAACTGAGTTTCCTTGACTGAACCAACAGCTATGTTCAATGGG
Organism: Ursus maritimus; assembly: GCF_017311325.1. Lineage (NCBI taxonomy): Eukaryota > Metazoa > Chordata > Mammalia > Carnivora > Ursidae > Ursus > Ursus maritimus. The sequence goes on from NW_024426119.1 coordinate 25,089,485, forward strand.
CAGTTTTTGTTTGATAGACCTATGCATGTGAAAATGGTGAGTTTCTATATATCACTTCAACCCTCCAACCTCTTCAAATCTTTTATCTGTTCTCCTCTGCGTTACAGATCCTTTTAGTTATGTATTAACCGTATAATAAACTTTTTTTGCAATTAGGATGACAAGTCTGTCCCTCATGAAGACTACCGTTCACATGATAGTAAAACACCACAGTTACCACGTAAGTAAAAGTTATTATTAGAAACAGTGCAGACTATTTGTTTTTCAATTTTATTATATACAAAGCAAAACTCTTTATTTTTGTGCCTGTATCCCAAATTGCCCAGTTTAGGGTTAGTTTTAGTAGTTATGGAGTAGGTCGTCATGATTGATGAGGAAGAGAGAAGATAAATATGTACCATTTTTTTTTTTTTGGTGGTTTTTCCTGGTTATAAAAGCAGTACACACTAAAAAAAATTGGTAAGTTCATATACACGAAGGGAAAAGGAGACCTTTTAATTGTACCACAAGAAACCTGCATTATAACACTTTTGTGTATTTTTTCCAGTCTTTCCTTATATGTATATTTTTTTTTCATGGTTGAGTACTACCATATAAATAATTTTATATTTTTTTGTGTGTTTAATAAGCAGTATTCCATGTTGAAAATTCTTTCCAAGTATTTTTATTGGGTGTATAATAGTCTCTCGTGTAGATGCTCCATAGTTATTTCACTGTTATGTTAGGTATATTTATTTGTTTTAACTTTTTTCCTTTAATTATCAACAGAGTAATTCATGTCTTTGTATACAAATATGTGGTATGTTTTTGGTTATTTCCTTCAAGTAGATAAACAGGTTCTCAGGTATGCTCATTGATCAGTATTATCGAATAGTTTTCCAAAGGATTATAAAACAGTGTAATGTACTTAACATCTTTGTCTCAATGCTCTATCTGCAGAATGAGGATGATAATAGCACCTATATCATGGGGCTGGCATGAGTGTTGCATGAGTTAATACATGTAAAACACTTAGAACAGTTCTCGTATAATGTACATACTCAAATATACTAGCTCCTGTTCTTACGATTTTATTATACTGTCTCCAGTTTTTATTAAATTTTTTTAATCATAAAATATTTTAAATATACAGGCAAAAATAAAATTACTCCTGTAGTTATCACAGGCCATATTTGTTTTAGATGAGTTTTCTTTAAAGTAAAATTTTACAGATAAAGTTGAGACTCCCCCTCTCTCCTGACCACCAGATACCATACCAAGAGGAAACAACTTAAGGAATATAGTGTTTATCATTTAGGTTTTAGTCATTTGGCTGCGCATTTATACATCCATAAACACTACATGAAATTGTTTTGCTGGATATAAAATTTGGGGTGAGTGACATCATATTGTATATATTATTCTGCAACTTGCTGTTTTTGGTTTAATACTGTTTTTGAGATGCATTGATATTGATAGATGTAGCTTTGGTTCCTTCATTTTAACTTGCTAATACCACATTTTATATATTTTTTTGTTTTTTAGGTTATTCTAGCTTTCATCCATTAGAAACAGTACTAAGTTGAGGAGTATTTATTCTTTTTCTGTTAGAATAATCTGTTCTCTCAGTGTTCACGAGAAATTACTTGTAACACTGTCTGGCCTTCCTGTATTATTTAGGGGAAAACTTGAACTAATGATTGTTCATATTTCCTGTTGCTTCTTGAGTCAATATTGGTTATTGCTATTTTTCTAAGATTTTTACCATTTTTGTTCATTTTCAAAATTATTGGCATAAAATAGTTTCTTAAATTTCTGCTACATCTATAATTTTTCCCTTTGATAAATTCCAAAGGTTTGCAGTTTCTCTTTTTTCTTGGTCAGTTTTGCTTAGATTTTTCAGTTTTATTAGTGCTTTCAAGGAAGTGAATTTCATTTTTGTATCTTAATTTCTGCTCTTCGCTTTAATACTTTCTTCTGCTTCTTTGGGTTTAGTCTCTTTTTTTTTTTTCCAAATTCCTTAAGTTGAATGTTTATTTCACTAATTTTACAGCCTCTCTTTTCTAGTAAAAGTAGTTATAACTATTAAATTTAGCTGTTGTACACAGGTTTTGGTATGGAGTATTTTTATTGTGATTTAGTTTTTATTAAATTACTATTATGATTTCTTCTTAAGAGATGCATTTTTGAGTTTTTAAATGTATGGGGCTTTTTCTTATTAATTTTTAACTTAACAGTGTGGCCAGAGAAGATATGATTGTGATTCTTGGAATTAATTTGGACTTTGCATTATGGCCTAATATATGGCACTTTTTAAATATATATTCCAGGTGTGCTTGGTGAGTGCAGTGTTCTGTATATGTCCGTTAAATCAAGTTTGTTAGTCATTTACATTTTCTTAGGTCTCTACTAATAATCATGTCTGTGCTGTCAATTATTGAGAGATGTATATGGTAAAATTTCCCACTGGAATGTTGGATTTGTCTTATTTTTTTCTTGTTTTTACTTTAAATATTTTGAAACTAACTTAGTAGGTACATCCAAGTTTAGAACTGACATATTTTCTTAATGAATCAAAATTTTATCATTATAAAGTGATTTTATCTTTAGTAACTAAGTCTTTTGTCTAATATTAATGTAGGTACAACAGCTTTGTTTTGTTTATTCACATTTATTGATTTATTTGGATTAATTCCCATTATCTCATTTTGTATTTTTTTTCTGTTTTTTGCAAATATTTTTCTCCTATCTTGCTTTCTCGTTTAGTGGTTATCCTGGATTTTTAATATAGCAATATAAACTCTGAAGTTAATGTAATTATTCTTTTACTCAATAATAGAGTGACCTTTGAATGTTTTAGTTCTGATCACTTTTCTACTGAATTATGAGCTATTATTGCTCATTGACTTAGTTCTGTATTGCTTAGTTCAGTCCCATAAATTAGGCATTACTATTATTTACCTTTTTTTTTTTTTTAATCTTTCTCTGCTTTCACAGACCCTGGCACTAATTTTTTTTTCCCTGAAGAATATATTTTAAAAGCTCTTTCAGTGAGGATCTGTTGTTAGTAAATTGTCTCAATTTTGGATAGTCTATAAATGTCTTTAAAGATAGTTCTACTGGTTTGCAGTTTAAGATTGATAGTTATTTTGTCTCAGCCCTTTGAAAACATCCCCGTCTTCTGGCTTCCATTGTTGCTATATTAAGTCAGCTATCAGTTGAAATGTCTTTCTTTATAGGTAATCTTTGTTCTTCATGTAGCTGATTTTAAGATATTTATCTTTGGTATGCAGTTTTCTATAGTGTGGGTATGAATTTTTACTGGGCTTTCACAATATGAGAATTCAGGGTTTTTTTTAAGTAAAGTCTGGAAAATTCTCAGCTCTCGACTTTGAATATTGCCTTTTCTCTCTTTATAGGGCAGTCTTTTCCTGCCTCACCCAAATTTACCTTATCACTTACTAATTACCATCTTTCAGGATCCTGCCTGGCTTTCTGCAGGGGCTCTTAACAGCAGGGGCTGCTGGTTTACTTTGCTACTATTAGTACTCTTCTGTTTATTTAGAGGAAAAAAAAATCCTCTGTTGTATTCAGACTTCTATATCTATTCTTTTTGAGATTTATGTTTTTATATACTCTTCTAATATGAATTCATAGACTTGGACAGAATCTGTTTGTTCTAGTTAATCATATTAATGCCCTCATTTTTCACTTCTCTTCTTTTGCTCAAAATATTGTAACTTGTCAAGTGGGACCCTTCTCATTTCCTATGCTGCTGATACTTTTCATAAAAGCATAATTTCCCAGATTTGGGAAGTTGGGGTTTTTTTTGTTTTGGTTTTTTTTTGTTTGTTTGTTTGTTCCAGAGACATGGAATTGGCCTAGTTTCAAGGTGTCCTGGTTCCTTTTAATGAAGAATGATGTCAGAGATGAAAATATGAGATTTAGGTGTAGACATGAGCATTGCTGATAGTCAAATGTAGGCCATTTTTAGAAACTGAGCCGAAAAAAGATAATTCTTTTACTAGATCACATTAATCTTTCCAACTTAACACAATATGCTTCTGTACTTTATTTTTTAAAAAATATATATGGTATATCGTTTTCTCAGCCCCTGCCACTTAATTGCTACATTCACTATCAAGAACTTTAAAGCCATACTCAGATTTAGTAGAATAAAATAGTTCCCACTCAAATGTTAAGTATTTAAGGTCATCAAATTAACTTCTTAAAGTCTGTTTTCAACAAATTTAATTAGTTTATTTTAAGAGAGGTACTAAAAGGAATACTGAATTTAGAGACAGAAAACCTAAATTCTAGTTCTAGCTTAATCACATAGCTAAATGGCATTATACAAGTAACTTAAGGTCTCAAAAGTTTCCTTCTCTATGGAAAATAGATGTGAAAACACTTAAGGTGCCATATAAATGTCAATAAATATGTCACGGACAGGGGCACCTGGGTGGCTTAGTTGGTTGAGTGTCTGCCTTCGGCTCAGATCGTGCTCCCGGGGTCCTGGGATGGAGCCCCACGTTGGCCTCTTTGCTCAGCGGGGAGCCTGCTTCTCCCTCTACTGTTCCCGCTGCTTGTGCTTCCTCTCTCTCTCTCAATCTGTCTCTCTCTGTCAAATGAATAAAATCTTAAAAAAACAAAATGCCGTGGACAAAGCCAGGTAATGTGACATTTATTTTATTCAATATTATGTTTTCATTGTTGTTGACTTTTTAGTTTGATTTAAAGCATCTTAAAAGTAATTCTTCTATTTTAAGTGGTTCTACAAATTTGAGCAAGGTTCTCATTTTCAGATATGTATACCATTTATAAGGTATATAATATTATTCAAAATCCTCTTGGTATTTCATTAGTCCTTTTCAGTATGCTTTGAACCTAGGATATAAGATGGGCCTGCTTCATAAAACACTTCCCATTTACAAATGGTATTATAGTGAGGCTTCAGTCCGCTGCATTTTGATGAAAACAATAACCAGTGCTCTTATTTGCAAATTTGCAAGATTTTGGAAATATTACTACAGGCATCTAGCTTTAAAAAATTTATTTAGTGCCTGTTATTTTTTTATATATGGGGTTAGTAATATTCTTATTTATGTTTTAGGCGGTCTTGGAGGGATTGGAATGGGACTTGGTCCAGGTGGACAGCCTATTAGTGCCAGCCAGTTGAACATAGGTGGTGTAATGGGAAATTTAGGTCCAAGTGGTGAGTATTCTCACATTCTTATTTCTTTTTAAATGGTACATTTGCTAGATTACAAAGTTTATGTTTACTGGTTTGTAATAATGTTCAAAGGACTCTTTTATAGTTGAGCATTTAGGATGTCATTCAGTCTGAAAATAGAATGAAACCTTGAGAGCAGAGAACAGGGAAGATGGTGAGCAAAGATCAGGCAGGTTCCTCTGAGGCCACCTTTGTTGTAGCTAGCCTTTTAGCACTTTGGATTTTAAAATGTCTGTAAGGCAGAAGGAGAATATTTAAATGTAGTGCCTTGTGTATCATGGATATACTAATGTATATGGCTGAAATGCTACCCTATCATAAGCAGGTTAAATTTATATGTATAGCTGGGAAGCTAGCTTTTCAGAGAGCTGTTTGGTTTTTTACCTGGACTAATTTACAGTTTGTCTTTGAAGATTAGTTTTTAAACTTTGTGGTTTCAGAACCCTTTTACTCTATTAAAATTTGTCGAGCATCCCAAAGTGCTTTCGTTTATGTAGTTACATAACTACAGTATTTACTGTATTAGAAATTAAAATTTAGAAATTTAAAACTACTTACGTATTTATTTAACAGTAATAAACTCATGTTAACATAAATATAATTTTTAAGAAACTAAATTGTATTTTCCAATACAAAAAAAATTAGTGAGAAGAGTGGCATTGTTTTTACCTTTTTGTACATCCTTTGATGTTTGGTTTGATACAAGACAGCCATGCTGTTGTATCTTAGTTTGTTAAGTATCATACATCGTGTAGTTTCTGGAAAATTACACCTTATATTCATGAGAGAATGAAAGTAAAACAGTCAAATAATATCTTAATATTATGTGATGAGTGGAATAGTTTTGACTTATTGGACCCCAGACCAGACATCGAGAACTGTGTCTCAATCGATGGACTAATAAATGCTATCACATTCCTGTTTTTGCTGAGGTGCTATAGCTAAACTTTTAAATTATGAGGGGAGCTACGGTGATCGTTCTGACCCACACAGATAGAAACTTTGTCCCTTACTCTTAGGCCCCCCACCCTCCTTAAACACATGCTTTTTTATTCTTAGTTGTTTACTGCTCCCTTAGCTGCCATGTAAGGGGTCCTTCCTTTTGGCTTGGTCTCTAAATCTGCTGTGGTGATGTGTGTGTGTGTGTGTGTGTGTTGGGGAAAAAAAAAAAAGTGAACGATTACTTAGTCCTAGATATTCTCTGCTTGAATATGAGTGTGACCAGTGAATTTTGTTTTCGCATTCAATAAATACTCATAGAAGCCTTTTGATTAGACAGCTGATGTGTCATAGCACACCTACCACCTGTGCCCCGCTGCTTCTCTAGTGTCCATCATGACTAGACCAATGGTGTCTCTTGCTGTATTGCGTTGTGTCATTCTTTAGTCATAAAAATAAGATTGACTGAACGTACATACTGTGTATTTTATTTGAGGTATGGGAATGGATGGTCCAGGTTTTGGAGGAATGAATAGAATTGGAGGAGGTATGTATAAGCATTTGTTTTTTGTATGTACCCGTCACCATTTTTAGTAAATTAGAAGCTGTGTTGAGAAAGAATTCCAAAGGAAAAAAACAAGTCATGGTTTATTGTTGGCTCACACCTAAAGGCTGCTAGCAGAAATTGAGCCTGGTACATACTTAAGGGATATGGAAATTGATGTGTTAAGAAGCCCCTGGACAAGGTAGGGTGGATGAAGAGCTTACTGATGAGACTTAACATTTACAAAATGTACCTTTCAGCTATATAACTGTGACAGTCAAATCTCAAAATTAATCTTTATTCCATAGGAATTGGGTTTGGTGGTCTGGAAGCAATGAATAGCATGGGAGGATTTGGAGGAGTTGGCCGAATGGGAGGTAGGTAAATGTAGGAATGGGTACCGTAGATGTCTTCGGAGGGCATATGGGCCTAGGGAATAGGGACAGGCAGGATGGGACTGGGGATATTATATGGCATGTGAGGTAAGTTGGAAAATCGTGGACTTTTTTGTATTTGTGACTTTTGCTGTCTTTTCAGTTTAGTTTCAAAATTTTCCTAAATGGATTACCATGTACTGATGCACTTGAAAAAGGGTTAATTTGTTGCATAATCTTTTCAGAGCTATACCGCGGTGCGATGACTAGTAGCATGGAGAGAGATTTTGGACGTGGTGATATTGGAATAAATCGAGGCTTTGGAGATTCCTTTGGTAGACTTGGTAGGGCTGGCTGCATATTTCTCCTTTTCTTTTTGCAGATCATATTTTTCAAAGTCTGTTTCCCTTTTTTTGTGAACAATTGGAAATTTATAATGTTTCACATAATTTATTACTTGATGAAAAACATTTTGGGAATTTTAATGTACTTGCTTGCTTCTTCAATATATTACGTATTTGAACCCTATTTCTAGAAGACATATTTTTTGTTTACTGTACATCTGAGAGCATAGTACCTTGGGAATTTTAAAATATGATTCAAATTAATTAGTATATTATCTTTCCATCCTTGTTTAGGCAGTGCAATGATTGCAGGAAGAATAGGAGCTTCTAACATGGGTCCAGTAGGATCTGGAATAAGTAGGTTTAAATTTTACTAGAATTTATTCAGTAATATTTGAGTGCTTGCAAAAGACTTTGCAAGAGTAGTTATTGTAGTATAGTAATACTTTGTTCTTATGTGTTAATATGTCTTGTTATAATTTAGAGAAATTTTGATACTTACTGAGCTTTTCTGTTTTATCACTGTTTGAAATTTCTAAACTAACTTTGAATTTTACTTCTTTGACATTTCTAAACTAACACCAGAGTATGTGTTAACTGTCGGCTAATCCATGAAGCTCCATTCCGACTAAGGGATCTGGAGATTTCTATGATCACATGTCAGGAGCAACTTTTGCTTTAGCACCAACTTTGTTTCCTTGCCTGTTGTCAACAACTGCTGTTGGTGACTATCTTATTTCATCTGTGAACATCTTGTGTCTTTTGGTAGATGCAGGTGAATCGCCCCACTTATAACACCTCTAGAGACCTCCTGAGGTTGAGGGCTAAGGTTGAAACAGATGCTTATTTCCTCTCCTCTTAAACTTTTCCTGTGACAGAATCAAGAGTAGTTGCAACACCAAGGAATGCCCATGTCTTCCATCTGTTTCCATTACCACATTTGAGACCTTATATTAAGTCTTAAGACATGGCTCAGTTTTTGATCTCTGTTGCTTACTGATCCATGTCTCTGTGAGCTCTCCATACTTTACTGACTTCCTTTAATTGATTGAACTCTCACAAATAGGAAATACCGCCCACTTGAACTTTTCTAAAATCCTGTCAGCTAAAGATATTTACTTCCATTGTACCTTGCTTCTCATTCCCTTTCATCATTTTTTTAGCCTTGGTCATTTTCCCATCAATCTTCCCCACTTTCCTTTTTCACCTCAGTGTTTATACTTCTGTTTCCCTAACTTTATATTTGTTATTCATGAAAGTCAATTTGAAGGTAATGCTAATTTTTAGAATTTTTATGTATGGGGATATTCACCATGAGAAAAAAGGATAAGTTTTGAGAATGAATAGGATTGGAATTAATTAAAGGGGACTCAGTGCATAAGAATGAATTGGGTATGAGTTGTGAGTTAAATTCTGAAGCTCTGGCCAAAGGCCTGTGATTCCATTTTTTGTTATCTCCTTAAGTTCTATGTAATATTGAGATTAGAAGTTAGGTTTTTCTGCAGTTACTGAAAATTGAATTGATATGAAAGAGAAATTGCTTGTAAAACAGAAGATACTGAGGTGAAAATATGTGGGAGAGTTTGATGAGACCAACAGTTAATGTGTTGGAATTGTAATAATTTGAATTCACTTCATGTATCTTTGTTCTAGCATTTATTAAACATGGTGTTATTAAAGAAAAATGATAACTACTATAACATTAATGGATCAAATAATTGGTAGAGAATTTATATAACTTATATGATATATTTTATGATCAGAATATAATTTTATAGAAGTATATATGATTTATGTAGTGGCTAGAATGAGAAGATTCAATTAGCCATTGACATTCAACTAACTGAATGTATATCAAATTCTCTTTCTTGGAAGGTTGTTCTATTGTGTATATGAAAATGATTTTATGTTTATATATGATCTAATTATATAAATGAATTAATTTTTCTCTCCCTTTCTTTCTCAAAAATGATTCCCTCCTCTTTTACCTCTCCTTTCTCCTTTTTCTTCCATCTTTAAAACAAAAACACCCAAATTCCCAAATCCCCCCTCCTTCCTTTCTTGAAATCCAGGTGGTGGCATGGGTGGCATGAACAGTGTGACTGGAGGAATGGGGATGGGACTGGACCGGATGAGCTCCAGCTTTGATAGAATGGGACCAGGTATAGGAGCTATACTGGAAAGGAGCATCGATATGGATCGAGGATTTCTGTCTGGTCCAATGGGAAGCGGAATAAGAGACAGAATAGGCTCCAAAGGCAACCAGATATTTGTCAGAAATGTAAGCAACTAAATGTAAAGGATACTTAAATTTTTTTTTTCTTTGTATATCTGTTACTAATACCTTTTTTCATTCTAGCTGCCTTTTGACTTGACTTGGCAGAAACTAAAAGAGAAATTCAGTCAGTGTGGTAAGTATGCTAATGACTGCAGACATGTTAATATTGATTATGGAGGAAAATTTGATTATAAACTTTTAAACACTGTGTTTAGACCTCACCTGTCCAGATGTTTGTTCCTGGATAGTACGACAGGTCTAATTACGCTTCAAATAAATTACCCTGCTGTCCTCTGACAGAGCAGTGCAAATTACTACTAAATAATAAGATTCAGAGTAGAGCCTGTCGTCTTCTGCGGATAAAGTAAGGGCTTGTTTTATTACCTGATTTTTAAAAGGTTAATACATCATCGTTTGCGTTTAAAAAGACTTTTTTCCTGTGGGAAATATTAATGAAGGGTATGTTTATATCCTTGTTTGTAGTGTAGTGCAGTGCATTGTCAACCTGACCCCAAAATGCTGACATCCAAGTGACGTGGAGTCATTAGATGAGACCCATTCTGCACACTGTTGCCTGTACGACACAGGAAACTTAGCTGATAGCATAGAGTCCACTGCACGGAGTTCCTTAGACAGGTACATTCTGGTGGCCCTTCTAGCCCTTTTATAAACTATTCTTGGCTGTGCTGAAGCTGTCTGTACAACCTTACTGTGTTCATTAGGTCTGTAGAAGATCAGGTGGTTTTATTACTTTAAAAGAGGGCGTTTTTCTTGATGAGAGAATTAGCGTGAGTGGAACAACATAACAGATTTCCTGTCAGTACTTTTCTGCTGTTGCATGGTATCCCAGAGACTGTAAACACAGCGGTAAGCTATTGAGGTGGCATATAGTGATGAAAAGGGACATTCAGTTTCTGAGAGTTGATGGAAAGTTAGGAGTATTTGGAATATATCTTTAATTTTTTGGGATCACAAGGGGAATGACTTCAGTATTCTCCCACAAAAGTAGCCTTTGGCTACTATCATAAAGTGGTAGTGATCACTTCTGACCAAAGTGATCACGTGGCTATCATCTGCTGTGTTCTCAGAGTACTTTATACCCAACTCCCGTAATAATCTGCTCACATGTTTTCTTCCGTCCTAGATGGAGGCTCTTGAGGCAAGAACTGTCATCTTTATTCTAACAGTTTTCATTGCGTTCGTACATATAGTAAGAGTTTATTAAGTGTTTATGAGTGAGTTAAGCACTCTGAGCAGATCTTACTCATTTATTCAGTTATTTACTCATTGAATAAATCTACAAATACTGTATTTTTGGCAGTCTGTTTGTCTAAATTAGAAATGTGAACAAAGAAAGATATTATCCCTCCTGCGCTCAAAGAACGTATAGAATGAATCTGTCTAGGAGGTTCTTTTTGACTCCTTTTGTTGATCTTTCTTTTAAATATCTCATATTTTATTCAAAGAAGAGAAACTTAATACATTTTTTATTGTAAAAAAGTTACTGAAAATGAGTTAACTACTAAACAGGGAGAGCTAAGAGAAACCAGAATTGTAACAGTTTTGCAGTGCTGGTAACATTGGTAGGAGTGAGAACATGTACCAGAATGAGGAAGCAGCATTTGGCCCTGAATCGCAGACTGCGGAGGAGTGAATGTATTAGGGCCTTAGTGAAATATGTCAGATGAGGAGCGGTGGCAGCAGGTGTAGATGATCTGTTATAGTTTCAGTAGGAAAAAAAAAATCTCCAAATGAGATACATGACATTATTTTTAACAGTAGAACTGAGATAAAGGACAAAGTGGGGCAAACAAATGACACTAATGAAAATGTGACCTATACTGAGTTGACTTTTATCACATGTAGGCATATTTCTTTTTGAGGTCAGACGTGAGCAAGGCTTGCAGCAAACTTGAGGTCTTTTGGTGGGCTTATTGATGGAGTGGCATTGTTTTGATAGGACATCGGCAATTCAAAAATAGTTTCTGAAAGGAAAAAAATAGTCTCCAAATCTACACTTAAAAAAATGTGTACAGCATTTTAGCTGATAAAATGGTTATTATTCTTTACTTTGCTATTTTTGCTCTCTTATGTCCTTTTTTTGATCCGTCTACAGTATGAGAGTAATGATTTTTATTTTATTATATTGTAAAAGCTTTTGACTTTTAATTTATATTAAAATAATACCATATTTAAACAATTCCCTACCATCTTCCTGTTTTTAACCTTGAACTGCTTTGATGGGAAAGAAAATAAGTTATGTAATAAAGAATTAAGTGTTCAACTATTGACAGCTATGGAAATTATCTGGTTTGTATGAATGAACCATCCATTTTTCTGCCATGTCCCTTTATTTATATATTTTCAAATCTTAGAAAGTTTTTTCTTTGTTAATATGGGAAGTTTCTTTTTAACCTGCTGGAAGTCAGTAATGACCTCTTTCACAGTAAAAGGCAGGTTTTTGTTGTTGTTTATTTTCCTCCTTGAGCCCAAAATGAGATAAGTGTATACTCCTGGTTGCTTCTTAATAAGAGTCTGGTGGTACTCCAGGCATCTTCCCTGGGCAATATCTGCCCGTAAGTGGCTCACTGGCAAGCCCTCTGCTTATTAAAGGTCTATACAGATCTTCCTCGACTTACGATGGGGCTGTGCTTAACCTACTGAACACCAGAGCCTCGCCTAGCCTACCTTAAACGTGCTCAGAACACTTAACATTAGCCTACGGTTGGGCAAAATCCTCTAACACAAAGCTTATTTTATAATAAGGTGTCTTCTGCCCAGTATCATGAGTGTCATATCGCATATTACTGGCTTGGCAAAAGATCAGAATTCAAAATTCAAAGTACCGTGTATCGCTTTTGCATCATCAGGATGTCAAAAAAATTGTAAGTCGAACCATTATAAGTTGGGACCATCTGTAGTGGTTAACTGTCCTTGATCGGGCAAATCCAAAGGCCCTAGAAAGTGTATTTTAGGTTATGCTACCTTCAGTACATTTCCTCAGCTTTTATAATGGAGCGGAAAATGTGTTCAAATATCCCCAAATATGTAACAAGATGAGAAATAAGTGACTGTAGTAAAAATGGATCTTTTTTTATCCTACCCTATGTAATCCCTCAGTGACCTGCATTTTTAAGAAGGCTGAGTATAAATAAATTAACTGATTCATAAGAATTGGACCCCACATTAGTTTAAGTTGTGCCGATGGGGTCAAATATATATAGTCTTTCAAACTTGCTCCCATATATACTGTCCACTCTCACTGTACTTTGACTTTCTGGCTCAGTATGACGCAGGACCATAACATTTTAGAACTGCAGTGCAAGGAAAGCCCATTTAATTATTCTTCCTATAAACCAAATAAACAAATACAACTTTGTTTCACACATTTCCATGCTGGAGTTCTAAATCAGTATGCTTGTTAACCGGATGGAAAGTAGGGACTTGTGGTAGATTTTATTTACTAAAGCACATGCTGCTTCAAGAGTGACTAGTGGACTTTAACTCTGGAATAATTTAATAGTAAAAAATAATGCAGTAACATTAAAAATAATATACAAAGAGCATTCATTGATAGAGTCACTTTCTTTTGTTGGTAAAGAAGCACTAAAGCTTTGTTTTTTGTCCCTTATATCATAATTATGGCTTCTTGTAGAATATTTGATTTTGCTTTTTTCTCGTTTCTATGTTACAGCTTCACTTTGGTAGTAGATTTTATTGGAACGTTTATTCGTGCTTTTAATTTGGTGTATTTTTAGATATGCTTTTATATCAGCATTTCCCAGAACATACCCCAAGATAATAGGCTGGATTAAATAAAGTGAAAAGTTTTGTTTCAGTGTAGGATAAGTCAGTTTTATAACTAGTATATGTAACAGCAATATGTTTGGTTATTCTGTGGTACTGATTTCTCATTGCATACTATTTTGTCCCATACTGCTGTTAAAATAGCAGTTCTATTTTTGTTTTTCATGGAATCATACAAGATCAGTAGATATTTAAGTCATTTAAGAAAGTCCTCAAGAGCATGTAAAAATAGCCAAGGAGATCTGATTTTAATTTTTTGAAACTAAATTTTTTTCTCCTAAATTGTTTATCTTTAGAAAAGTAAATTATCTCAATCGGTGTTTTTATGGGATTAAGAAGAAACTTAGAAAACATGCAGCTCTTTCTGGTTCTGTGCCTAGTGGGGATTTTTGGACAGTCTAACCCTGAAACACAAGTATCTGTAGGCCATTTTCTGTAGCGTGAGTGTCCAAACTGTAAGCATGTTGAAGCATCTTGGCTGAGAGACCTTGTCAAATTGAAATGCCGTGAGATCATTGTGAGTTCAGGAACTTGGGGGTCTGAGTGTTGATTCCTAAATTGAGAGAGACAAGAAAAAGAGAGAAACATGTCTTGAAAGATTAAGACATGAGATAATTACATATTTTCCTTTGACGTTTTGAAGGTTTCTCGCTTGAGTTTTATTGCTAATAAACCTATGATGGGATGCTTATGTTAAGAAAAGCCCTAAGTTTTTTATAAAAGGTAAAAGTAGAATAAGGAAGAACCTCTAACTTTAAAAGCCCTGGAAAATTCTCTATAGTCTCCTTTGGAATCATTGTACAGTGCTGCCATTTACCAAGGTATGCTTCCTTAATGAAACTTCCTTTTTTCAGGTTCCGGCATTCGAGATATTAAGAGGACTCTGGAAATTGCTCTGCATCTATCTTTAAAGCTTTTTAAAGTTTCATTTTAGGTTGTTTATTCGAAAATGATTTCTGTGTTTTTTATTTTGTTTTAACCAGTTGTAGGTTATATATTGTTTGGATCTTCTTTAATCATGATAATATAATTTTTTCTGGGGATTAGTCTGTTTTAGAAACAGTTAAAGGCTGCCTAGCTTGGGTTACAAGATCATGGTTTTGGCTCACTATGACTTTTATTAACTTGGACCATTTAATTAGTATTGAGTGGGTGAGTAGTTGACCAGCAGTTGGTTTAAAACAATGCAGTAATGGTGGGATGGGAAATGGATGAAAAAGAAGTAGAAAAGTAGTCCAGGATGTTGTAGATAAGAAAGCACTCAGATCAAGATTTAAACAGAAAACAAACTTTACTACTCATGCATTGAGATTAAAATTGATCCTGTCACCTGGAAAAGGGCTTATGCGATTTTTGATAAGCCCTTTGCTTTTATTGTCCCCCTCTTCCTTTTTAGTCCCTTTATAGGACTAAATATGTTTGGCTTTCTAAGTTTGTTGCCAGGCTAAAATTAGCCCATGGTGATTTGGCAATTATGTAATATTCAAGGAAAGGAAATATGGTAAGTAGGCACACAGCTCACCCAAACCTGTGTGGATCAGGTGATAATACATCCCAGTTTGCCTGGGGATAGTCTCCCTTTGCATCCGTTATTTGTGTGTGATTACTAACTCTCCATTTGACTCTCTAAAGTGTTCTAGTTTGGATGGTGGATTTTTATGGACATTTTACAATTTGATAAATGATACTGATTTACTCAAATACCAGTCTCTAGAGTCAGCAATGATATTAACTGTATATGGAACAATTGTCTGGTTGTCTTCCTCCTCTTTGAAGCTTCTCTGAGGTTCTTCATGTTCTTACCATCACTGTTTTATTGATTTAAATCTGTGATATCTCTTCCATGCCTATTTCCGTAACCCATTTGGTGCCACTCTTACACTGGAGTTCAAATTGTGATGTTGAATAAATAAATGACTTTGGCACTGTGGTTGATAAACAGAATTAATGGGGCCCTTTGTGGCCTGGCAAAAATTAAAATTCTGGGCAGTTGCTACTATTTGTAGTAGGAATGAAGGAATGAAAAGGAGGATGAAAGGGAAAGAAGAGAGATTTGGGAGATTGAGCAGAAACTGACAATTTTTTCTAAAACTAATTTTGTTTAAATTTATAAGTTTATTATTGGGCATGGTGCCTTGGTGGCATTTTGTGCTAGTTTGCCATATTGCAATAAAATTCACTTCAGAGACTAAGAATTTTTTTTTTTAAGACTTTTTTCATTTGAGAGAGAGAGAGAGGGTGTGTGTGTGCACACAAGCTGGGGGAGGGGCAGAGGGAGAGGGAGAAGCAGGGAGCCTGACACGGGGCTTGATCCCAGGACCCTGGGATCATGACCTGAGCCAAAGGCAGACACTTAACCAACTGAGCCACCCAGGTGCCCCCATGTATGTATTTATTACTTTGTATGAATTGCGTTATAGTCAGAATATAAAATGATGAGAATAATGTTTATATGATGTGTTATTTTTAAATCGTTAATGTTTTTAGCCAGTTATGGATCATTTCATTGGCTACGAGGAATTTCAGACCTGTGCAGTGAAATGAAACCCAGTTAAACTGACTAGTAATTCTGTAATTTGTCTTTTACAGGTCATGTAATGTTCGCGGAAATAAAGATGGAGAATGGAAAGTCAAAAGGCTGTGGAACGGTCCGATTTGACTCCCCAGAGTCAGCTGAAAAGGCCTGCAGGATAATGAACGGCATAAAACTCAGCGGCAGGGAGATCGATGTTCGCCTGGACCGCAACGCGTAATTTCAAACCCCGGTTGGAACATTCTTACATCTGTGTTGCCGAATCTCCTAGTAAAAAGTCATTTTTTTAGTAATTCCGTATGCTTACAAAAGCTGCAAAAATGAACTTTTAAAAACTCCCACCAGCTTTTAACAGTATAGTGTTAAATATACTGTGATTTTTGTTAATCTCAAGTTTGGGTTTTTAAAGACAGCAAGTCGGTCATTCAGTTTAAATGAATGGTTATACTGTTTTTAATGAAATAAGCCATTTTCTTGTTACTTTCAGTACTACAGAGTGGGGTTGGTTTGTTCAAGTTTCCTCAGCTTTTATCAACTTATTGTAAGGTGAAACATAGATGATTTTTTCAAAACTTCCGTTTTATATATGTAATTGTCCTTGAAAAGAAAGGGCTCACACAAATTAGGATGTGATTTTGGTTGGTTTTAAATTACTTTTCTTTGGTGATAAAAGTATTACTGTAAGTAAGTTTTCGATTCTAAAGTTCAGGATATTTTTTATTTCACTTAAATGATGAAATGGAGTTTTCCTTCTCTTCCCTCTCCCATCATTCACATTTTCCACATAACGCTATTAATATTAACCTCCACAGCCCCTTATTTTATTATTTCCAATGATTCCAAGTTCATATAGAACTGATAATGTGGCAATCCCCAAGTATAATAACAGGCAGACTGCTCCCAACTTTCTGTCTAGTTTCCAGCCATTGAAGTGAACTGCTGAAAAAAGAAAAATAATTGAAATGTTGAGCGTGATGGTTATGTAAGTTAGTCCTCTGCTGTTCACTTCTACAGGAGCTGATGTATTTATAAATGCAGTTTTAATAAACCACGGAACACCTAAGCACAGCATATCAAACACGTTGGATCCCACGATGTTAGACATAGCCATATCTCCTTTGCCTGCAAAAAAAAGCATGTTGTTAACATGTGCACACCAATACTGTATTTTATTAATAAGCTTCATAAAAAAAAAAAAAACACTGGAAATTTTTTTTGTTGGTTTTGGAAAATTGTTGTATTAGAGCAAAAAGTCTTACTGAATTTGTATTTTTTAATTTGGGGGGTTAGTATTTAAAGTCTTAACATTTATTTAATAATAATTATCTTTATTTATTAAACCATTTTTCAATAAGGTCTATAGATCACTTGTTGCTTTTCATTCTAATTTAATATGGTTAATTACTATTTGATGCACATTCCAGATGAATATTATTTGGGGGATTAGATTTGGTGAAATTACTCTGCTATTAAATAGTAAATCCTTCTTTTCGAGTCACTCCTTTTTTTCTTCAAAGTATGTTAACTGAGGAAATAAATATTTTTAAAGGTATCTTTGCTCAGTGTATTTCAGCCAGGCTTGAAGAATGGGCATTGCAGCTTGAGGGACCTAGCTCTTACCTTTTCTTGCAACCAACACGCTTGCAATCGTGTCTGGCAGGCTTGTTCCGGCTGCTAATAAAGTAAGGCCCATTACCGTATCAGGAATTTCTAATGTTTCCCCTGTAATAAACAGAGATACTGCGAGTTGCAAAACTTACAGATTCAATAACCATTCTCTGCAGTTAGTTCAGATATTTCCTTCCTGAACAAAAAGAAAATAGGCACATTTAGACTTCACAACTAATATGTACTTAGATTTTACCTAGGAAAATATTTGAATAAGATTGGTAGATTGGATAACCCAGGTAGCACAAATTTTGAATGACAGATATCTAAAGATATTTAATAGAATTCTACTTAGGAGTAATCCCCCTACCTGGTATGCTTACAGAAGGTTTGGATGTTCACTGTTAATCTCATTAAGGCTGTTGCTTAATATATGCTAATGAGATTGGTCATTTTCTGCTTTTCAAACTATTTTCTTAAAGTGGTCAGAATTAAGCAAATTGTTTATAGCTATTTTTAACCTGTAAATGTATTAACATGGTACACATTTTTTAAGTCATACTTTGGTGATCTACCTTAAACAAGGGAAAACAAAAATAGGGTTCTACTTGAGTCTTCCCAACATTATGGTCCCAATTTATTAATTGTTCTGTTAAATTTGGTACCAGTTCAGCATTTTTCAGAAATGTGTTCATTCTGGGAAACAATCAGAGGGAAGTTAAAAAAACGTACATGTAACTGCTCTTTAATGTTGTGATTGAAAACTTACTTTAGAATCTTCTTTCTTTTTTTTTCTTAAGATGTCAGTTAAAAGAACTTCAGCTGTTTATTGCATGCTTTATATATTGATATTAGAATTGGAATCGGTTGTTAATTTTTGTTACTGGTTTGCCAGAGTTCATATGTACATAAATAACACTAGTATTTATCATCTTGGGGGCTGTTCTATGATCTATTACTTGATTTTGTTCTTCTCTTGATTTCCTGTTGTCAAATATATTCTGGCTGAGAAAATTTGGAGAGATTTAATATGCAAGCTAATTGGACTTTTTCATCTTTCTCATTAAAAAAAAAGAATACTCTGATTTCTTGCTAGCATGCTATTCTAAGTCATATATTAATTTGTGAAAAGTCAGAGAGCAGCAACCTTTTTTTGTAAGGGCCATGTAGTAATTATTACTTTAGGCTATGCAGGCTATATGGTTTCTGTTGCAGGTACTCACCTCAGCCACTGTAATGTGAAAGCATCCATAGGTAACGTATAAATGAATTAAATGAATGGGCATGATTATGTTCAGTAAAACTTCACTAGCAAAAACAGGAGACCTGGTCATTCGGTCACACAGGCCTTAGTTTGCTCACCTCTGATATGTCCATTCAGATTAACCTTTTTGGGAGAAATTCTTGATTTTTTTTCCTATGTTTATATTCAGTTTTTTCTTCTGGAGTCCTGTGGGACTAGAGCTGATTATGGCCAAGCAGTAATATTTAAATTTTAATCATGAAGGTAGTAGAAACCTAAATTGAAATTTTATTTTATGCCCTTTTCACCCATTTCATAGTTTGTTTATATGTCCATATTAAAAAGCAAAATGAAATGCAATCCAGTTAAACAGTGGGCATAACATTGTTTTCTCAAAATGCCGGCCCCTTGCTATATTTTTCATTATGGAATGAAATTCAATATAAAGAGTATATTGTGGACCTCATACAATGTGATTTAATTATTAGTGCAATAGGAAAACATCCTATGTATTTGATTTCATTTATAAGAAGATCCTGTGGCTTGTAACTCTGGGCTGTATAATATTGAGAATATAGTTGATATGTAATATGCAACTTACAAACCCTGAATGATCTTGTTGGTATATTAATATTTAACCTTTTTGTAAGTAGCACTTCTCTTTAGTCTTTGCTGAAAGAGAAATTTCCTCCGTAACTAGACTACTTTTAGTGAATATATGCAGTTTGTTCTTCTATAAAACTGATTATTTTCTTTTTAAATTGTGCTTTTATGCTAAAGATACATACCAGTTATTGTGACCATCCAAACCAGGATATATGTAAATGCAGATATCCATAGTGCTGACATGAAAAATGTTATCACAAAATAATTTTTCCAAAACTTCCTTCTACAGTCTGGTGTGGTTAGAAAAAGTAAGGTAATAATAGGAAGGGATAGTACCCAAAATATTCTTTTTAAGTCTGCTTCAGGCATGTTGAAAACACTTGGTGAATCTGTTGAGGAAAGAATAAATGATTTTGAGTTTTCTCAAATGGCCAATTAAGTTGGAAATGTCCATTTAGAAAGCTATATTGAAATAAATTAGCTGTATCAGTTTTTAAGAGGCTATTTAAAACATTTGAATACCTCATTACTGATATTGCTGGCAAAAAGAAACTAATTGAGACTTCAGGGCAGACAGTAAAAATGTGATACTCAGCATTTCTTGATTTGGGGCCTTAAATCCATCAAAACATCTTGGATCGTTCACTAAATATATTAGACGTAATGTTTATGAAGTGTCAGTTGGACTTTCTTTTTTTTCTACAATGTGGATGGTCTTTAGTAACTTTTTTTGCTTATGGGATTAACCTGGCTTCTACCTATTATAGCTATTATAGTTGTCTCTATTCCCCAGTATTGATGAAGTCTCTAGCCTGCTCTATGTGTCAGATAATGCATACTTAGGAAGTATAAAATAATTACAGCATAATCTTTTTATTAAGTTGAATATTCCATTCTAATTCTCATTGTAAGTGAATTTTGGAGGCTTGCCTCATTTTTCTTTCTTATATTGGTTTAGCAAATTTGGAATTCGCTACAGTTCTTAGGAAGAACCTTTAAGAAAATAGGAACTAGCATGGAATCTACAATGTAACTTGAGTGTGTTGCTTTATATAATTTGTTTTATTAAATTAGTGGAAGACAGTAGTATATTAGATAAAAATAAGCGTTCACTTTAAAATTATTTAAAATTTGCATGGCATTTACAAAAGAATGTACCCATATATATTGGATCAAATTACATTACAACTAATGCTAGTAAAATAATTCATGAAAAAAATTTGCCAAGCCTCAGCCAGTGGGCCACTAAGTAAATTTTAGATATAATCTCAGTGTAATGAAAAAATTTAGAGTGATTCTTTTGAATTTCTTTTTATAAAATTTAACTTGGCAATATATACTACTTACACTTGGAAGGCTAAAAACTATAATTTTTGTAAGAAGGAGAAAAGTTTTAATTTTTTTTTAGGTAGTAAAAGAATAACTTCCCTTCCTAATGTACTTAAATTTAGACTCTGTTTCATTCTAACACTTTGTAAAAAACTAATGCATAAATTTTTATTTCTGGCCATAGATGAATTTGACTTCTAAATATCTAAATGTTTTACTACTGCTTCAGATGACCTGTTTAACTCTACTATTTCTTTTTTCCCAGACCAGCCCTTTTTCCTAAATTCCAACTTTTTGTAAGTGGTGTTCCCATTTTCTCAATCAATCATGAACAAAGCCTGAGAATTTTCTCTGCTCCCTTTTCTGGCCCCATATAGTCCTTCTGTTGCCTCGTCTTGGTGGTGCTTCCTCTGCATTGTCTTTTTTATTCCTACTTTCCTTCGCTCTGTCTAGGCATCTACCAAACACATCAGCTGCTTTAGTAGCCTCTTACAGACCTCCATTTCTTTTATCCTTTAATTTCCCTGCTTCATAAACCTGCAAAGACTTGTATAATAGCAGTTAAGACTCTTCTATTCTATTCTTTCCTATCCACCTTTTCTCTGCTTCCTTACTGTGTACATTCTGTGCTCCAGGTAGGCTAGTACTTGAATAGGCCTTTTGCTCATATTAATTCCTTAGCATCAATTTATAGAATATACTTTACTCTTAACTTCTACGTCATTTACATAATAGACTTCTGTAGCTGTTACTTGTCATAAATCATGTCATCAGCTAAAATCTGATCACTTCTACCAGGCTCAGTTTAAATGCTCCCTTCTCTGTGATAATCTTTTCTATGTAGCCATCAGATTTTATATACTCTGTCCCATTTAGAAACTAGTTACACTTTTCTCTTTATAGTACTTAAACCTCCGTATTTTAGGTATTTTCTTTTTTCCATACAGCATTGGAAGCTTCTTAAGGATAAGGAACCACCTCTTCATCATTTCTGAATCTCCACAGTGTCTTTTACATAAGTGTATATAGTAATTGCTGAATTGAAATGAGATTCTTAAGTTTTTCTAGTGAATAGACTTAATAGTGGGCATGATGTGCTTATTACCTTCAGAAACCTGACTAAGATCATGTAAACTTAAAGGAAGCTGAGAGTAGCCAGACTCTTCATGAAATATCCCACTGTCAGTTCTTGATTGGCGACGGATAAATGGCTGACCCTCATCTTCCCATCCCATCAGTGGCTGTTGTTCACTTCTCTCCTCCATAGCTTCCGCAAGACAGGTGCAGCAAGGACTGAATTTCTTTATAATATATTGGCTAATTTTAATGTCAAAACACAGCACCAAAACATATAATCCATATATCAAAAGCAGCAAAGTTCCTTCATACCTATAAATTAGAGAAATTTGTGTGTTTTAAAATTAAAAACAAATTTTTTTGTTAGAGTTAATAGCTTCTGGGAAGTATCTGCTTAATAATTTTCCAGCATAGCAATAGAACAAGCAGAGAACATTGCTAGGTATATTTTGGTTTTAGAGATGTGTCCTAACTTGGTTACAGCATTACTGTTAATTTATTGATAAAAGCTTGGCAGTCTATATTTCCAATAAAACCAAGAATTATAAACTCATTGTCTTCATTTACAGATTCTTTACAAATGGTAGGCATAAACAATGCTTTGAAAATACTAGTTGTAGATTTTCAGAATAAAAGTTAATGAATAGCGATGGGCATTCTCCATCTCAGTTCATTGGCAGCATACATTCCCCAAAATGTGTAGTAATTATAAAAGAATATAGTATCTGTTCATTTCAACTGTGTCTAGACAAATCTGGAATAAGACTTTTGTGTAAAATATTCAGAATATATATGAGGCTTTGGGACTTTCAGTTTACAGAGATTTTTTCTTTTGATGTAACTGAATTTGGCTTGTATCTGCAAGAAAACAAGGATAGTCTTAAAAATAAAATTATACCTTAGGCACTGAGAACTGTTGTCCTATGCTCTGGTTTCCTAAAGAGTGATGATTAGCTTAATACCATTACATTTGAACCTGTCATTTACCTTTTATTTTATAGCCAATGAATTTCTGCTACAGCTGAAAGCACAGAGTTCTTGATTTCCCTAATGGAGTGAGCATAAGCTTGGATACTCTCATAGTCAGTGTCCCCTTAGAGACAACTGCTGAGTCCCAGAGGGATCCCTACTATATCCATTGGTCTTTCTTTGGGAAACAGACCAGATTTTAGGATGATTCACTTCGAAATTTTTCTCTCTGCTAGATTTTAAGTTTCTTGTTAGCAGGTATTTTGCAGGGTTGCTAAGTTGTACTCCAGAAAGGTGCCATTTACATTGTTTTTTATTTTTTGGTATCCTCCGGCATTGTACAATGCACAACCTCTGTGGCTGTGCATTGTACATTCCTCTCCATCCCTTATGATTCCTAGCATTGTGTTAAACACCTACTGGATACCTGGTTCTTATTAGTTGAAAAAGTTATTAGCTGTCCACTGAGTCACCCCCTTTTTCATTTTCTTGCAACAGCAAGATACTGGGAGGTTACAAAGAAAGCAAACAATTGTTAATACCTAAATATTGTTGATTCTTAGAGGAAGGCTGTAATTCCTCTTGCTGAATGAACATCAGAAAGTTGGAAGAATCTGAAGATTTTAAAATTTACTTCCTCCATCATTTCTCTCTAGTCTTGTGACCATGACCATTTCTAGCCAAGCTAAGGTAAACAACCCAAAAGATGAAAACCCAACTGTTGGGGGCTTTAATGGACAACAGAAGGGGAGACTTTCTGAACAGGCAGTGGGGCGAAGGAAGATTGGTAATATCCAGTGATTAGTGAGACAAGGAGACATGACTATAGAAATTTCAAAGAAGGGAAAACCCAACCAGCAGCGGTGATGAGGAAGTAAGCTCAGAGGCATATGGGAAAATGGTGCATAAGTGGCAGGTAATCAAGAGCTCAGTAACTGAAATAAGGTTTCTGAAAAAGAAACATTGCTAAACCATTGGAATTTCATAAAATCCTGTCTGTAATTGTGTTTTACATAAGAGTAACAATGATTTCAAGCTTACCAGTAAACTTGGTTGTCGAATATTATGCCAAGAACTGCGGCTACACTAACTGCATATGCTGCACAGTCCCTGAATAGGGGCCAACATGATAACGTTGAGACCTGTAAAATGATAGTTTACTGTTTCCATTACACTGTAACTTTGAGGACATGCTTAGCGTAATACTGGAATTGTATGTTTGTAGCTAAATATTGTTATCTTTTGCATTTTGC
This sequence comes from Ursus maritimus, assembly GCF_017311325.1. Classification (NCBI taxonomy): domain Eukaryota; kingdom Metazoa; phylum Chordata; class Mammalia; order Carnivora; family Ursidae; genus Ursus; species Ursus maritimus. Next base: position 25,113,601 of record NW_024426119.1, read on the forward strand.
TTAGAGAAAAAGGAATTTTAAGAACAATTGTGTTTCAAAGCCTACTCTGGTTTTCATAACTTTGACCAAGAGTTATTTGTGGGTTAACTTTAAATGGAATACATGTTTTTCTACTGATTAATAAATTTGATTGAACACATTACTAGTGCCTTATTTGTTCTAGACTATAAAGAGTTTTTATAGTTTGTCAAAACAGTAAGCGGTTGAATGAAGTTTTCTTACATACCGCATTAGATAGCAAGCCACAAGCCGCACAGATGCCAAAGAGGTTATACATTGCAGATCCAAGGATGGTGCTAACGCCGATATCTCCCTTTGTGATAAATACACCTGCGAGCAAGGTAATTGCTAAGTTAGTGTTACTAGATTTGAAGAAGGGAAAATCACATTGAGTAAGCAGAAAATATAAGGAGCAATATTTACCCAGGAAAGCAGTAACTAACTCAGGAGCTGAACTACCGGCTGCCATAAAAGTTGCACCTGCAACATCCTGAGACAATCCAAGGGCTGAAGACAAATGAAATTATGTTAAAGTGGCAAATGAAAGGGTATGTCTCTATACCTAAATATTCAAATCTACAGCTTCGCAGAAAAGCACTGACAGTGACTTAAACTAGAAAAACTAAACATGCAGGTTAAAAAATTAGAGGAATCCAGTGCCTTGCTTTCTCTATGAATTCACTACTTAATGCTTCTGTAGAAAGGGAGAGGCGGCCAGGGACTATTGGAGCTATGCTGCTGCGACTTGGTATTGTGAACGCCAAGATACGGATTTTGTAGCACCCAGAAAAGCTTCCTTTCTGGCTCTATGGCTTGTAGGTGTATAGTGACAGAACAAGTTCTTTAAAATGACGCTGTCAACAGTGCTCCAATAGGAGCTGGGGAAGTGAAGTATTTCAGGAGTCATAAGTCCAATTTGAAAGAGGAGGAAAAAGTGAATATTGGTAGTTTTTAAGACCTGTAAGTGAACCTGAATTGAGCTGATTCACAAATTGGCAATTTCAACCTTGTCAATACAAATGAGAGGAAATTGGTTAACTAGGAACCAAAAAGATTTACTATTGTATAATTAGAATCTATTGATTTAAAACATAAAACCAGTAAGGCTTTGCTCTAGAGTAGGAAATATAAGAAAATAAAACTACTCAAATAGTTTGTGTGTATCCCCCAGACTTACAAGCACGCAAATCCTTTATTTTCAGTGATTGCTGGGATGAGAGTCCTAAGAAACTTTTGGCTTATTCAGTTTCAGAGCTAAGGGATCTACTATGGGAAGGAAAAGGGAAAGCCATGTTGAAACCTTGCTTTGGGGAAGCCAAGACAAGGTTGCATCAGAAATCCCCAACCGGGCTTTACTGGTAGACTAAAAAGTAGCCCGTGGAAGTAGCCTGCTTTTTTATTCTTGGTGTGGCAGATTGTATTTGACAAAGATGGCTACAGTATTGGCATCCATGTGATTTTCCAGAACCTTTCCATTCCTTGCCCTCCCCCCCCACCCCCCAAAAGTATAGTTTATGTGTCCTCCTGTGACTGCTTTGACTAACAGAATTTGGCAGAGCCATAATATTTCTGAGGCTAGGACATAAAAGGTGACAAAACGTCCTCAGGATTCTCTCTAGGGACCTTTGCTTCAGGGCCCTAAGCCACAGCATGAAACTACAACGACCGTTCAGCTGTACTGGAGAGCTCTCATGAAGAGCCAGCCCACACAGAGAAAGAGATGTCTGACACACCCCGACCATTTCAGCCCCCACATTTTGAATTTCCCCTTCCCAGGCACCAGACATGTGAGAGGGAGGAAGGTTTCAGATAATTCCAGCCTTCTGACTACCACTGCATGAGAGACTTCAAGTTGGAACTACCAGCTGAGCCCAGTAAACCCTCAGTGCTGTGAGAGGTAATACGGTGACTATTGTTTTACGCCGCTAGTTTTGGGGTGATTGGTTAAGCAGCCATTGATAACTGGAACACCTGGCTATTGTTCACTTAAGTTGTTACACTTTCTGAGTACCTACCATGCCAGGTGCTTTTTTAAGCGCTAGGAATATGGCAGAAAGACAAATGTTTCTGCTCTTGTGGAACTAATTCTAGTGAAGAGAACAGATAAGAAGAAACTGATAAGCAAAATATGTGTTGCATTAGAATTTTGATGTTACTATTGGCACTGTTTGGGGTTGCCACGAGCCGCACTCATACAAGATGGCGAACGTAACTGGTGAATATGTGTTCTGACTCTCCATCAACTAGTTGGCTGTTCTGCAGTTTCTCTCCCTCTCCTCACACCTCCCTATTCCCTGAGACACAAAAATACTGAAATTAGGCCAATGATTCCCCTACCATGGTCTCTCAATGTTCAAGTGAAAGGAAGAGTTGCACGTCTCTCACTTTAAGTCAAAAGCTGGAAATGATTGGGGCGCCTGGGTGGCGCAGTCGTTAAGTGTCTGCCTTCGCCGGCTCAGGGTGTGATCCCAGAGTCATGGGCTCGAGCCCCACATCAGGCTCCTCCACTGGGAGCCTGCTTCTTCCTCTCCCACTCCCCCTGCTTGTGTTCCCTCTCTCGCTGGCTGTCTCTCTGTGTCAAATAAATAAATAAAATCTTAAAAAAAAAAAAAAACGGCACTCAGGTAGGCCAATTATTTTTTTTAATTAATTAATTAATTTTTTTTAATGATTTTATTATTATTATTATTATGATGTTAGTCACCATACAGTACATCCCCGGTTTCCGATGTAAGGCTCGATGATTCATTAGTTGTGTATAACACCCAGTGCACCATGCAATACGTGCCCTCCTTACTACCCATCACCGGTCTATCCCATTCCCCCACCCCCCTCCCCTCTGAAGTCCTCAGTTTGTTTCTCATAGTCCATAGTCTCTCATGTTTCATTCCCCCTTCTGATTACCCCCCCTTTCTTTATCCCTTTCTTCCCCTACCGATCATCCTAGTTCTTATGTTCCATAGATGAGAGAAATCATATGATAGTTGTCTTTCTCTGCTTGACTTATTTCACTTAGCATTATCTCCTCCAGTGCTGTCCATGTTGTAGCAAATGTTGAGAACTCGTTCTTTCTGATTGCTGAGTAATATTCCATCGTATATATGGACCACAACTTCTTAATCCAGTCATCTGTTGAAGGGCATCTCGGCTCCTTCCACAATTTAGCTATTGTGGACATTGCTGCTATGAACATTGGGGTGCATATGGCCCTTCTCTTCACTACGTCTGTATCTTTGGGGTAAATTCAGGTAGGCCAATTATAACATGATGGGTAACTGAGTTATTTTCCTCCCTGATTCTTGGCATGGGCATATAGCTGCCTCCATTCTAGTCTTTCCTAGGGGAAATAATAGTTACCAGGAGTCAGGGATACTTTGGAAGTTTTCCAGCATATTCCAGAGGATGTATCAATTGAGAGATATTGGATATTGGATTATCATGAATTCTCTAATCAAATCAGGGCCCGATAATATGTGGATGAAGTTGAAAAAGAACAAAATGCTTTATTTTGAACTAAATGTCCAAACTTGGTGCCCTGAAGAGTGAATGACCAATCTTTGCTTAATGCTAGCTGAAGAATGCTTCATTAGAAAAATTCAGTCTCAAGAGGGAAAAGGTGATCTATTGAGTGTTTTGTTGCAAGGTAGAAAAATAAGTGGCCCCTCCGAACACTTCTACTATGAAAAGGCAGTAACAATAAAGCTTGTTGCTATTCACTGGGCTCTAATTGAGTTATGAAAGGGAAGATTCTGTAAAGATGGATATATAAAACTTCAAAGATATTTTAACAAGTTCTATCTTAAGGTTCTAAGAATATTTTGTAAAATGGTTTATACCTTTGAACTTTAGAATAGACCGACTTTGTCTTCGCTGACCTTTGGGTAGCATTTCTCTCTGCTATAGTTTATTATTAAAGATAAATTGTTCTGGTTTTTTTCCCCCCAGAGCTATTACTTTTTTCCCTCTTTATTACTCTAAAGGAATGATCACATTTCCTTCAGGATATAGGAGAACTGTTCAAGGTGAGTTTTCTTTATGGGTTTAGATATCATTACATTGTTTATATAAAGTGCAACTTCATGATAATGAGCTGTGGTCCACGGGGACCATGACTTAGACCAAAACTCATCAGACTTTTCGTAAGCATATTCTCTTCTCTGATGCCATGTTGAAAAGCTTTATAACAGTTTTTGAAAACTCTCTTCTGGAACTCTAACTATATTATAATATAGTAGAAAGAGCTTTAAACTGAAACAGAGACCTGTATTCTGGCCCAGCCCTAATATGGGACTTCAGACAAGTCATTGAGACAAGGCTTGTGTTTTACCATCTGTACAATGGGGCATTGGACGACATGATCTTTGAGGTATCTTCTAATTTTATCAATTTTTATCAAAATGTAGACTCTATACCACTTTTTATTGTTAAATAAATTTATTTTAATAAAAAACCCCTACGTTATTGAAAATTTAGGAGATAGAATGGAAATATAGAAGGGGAAGAGTCACTTACACGTTTACCATCGTGTTTTAACCACTGCTATCATTTTAATGTATTTCCAGCCATTTTCATGATGCATATTTTAATAGAGTTATAAGCATAAGCTATATATATGTGATTTGACACAATTTTAGAAGGTCCCCAGTGATAGCAAATTTTCATGCTTTGTGAATGGATTAGAGTTTTGGAACCAATCAAAGGTCATTCAGACCCAACTCTAGTGACTGAGTTGGTAGTCACCCTGTGCAGTTTTCTTTTGGGTCCAATGTGAAGTGCGACAGCAAGCCGAGGCTTCTTATGATCTGCAAAACTGGTTCTGACATTAATTTCAAATATATTTTTAGAAATTGTTTTAGTAAAGCTTTAGTGTTATTAAAATAAATGCCTAGCTTCTCAATGCACTATATGTATATATATATATATATATACACACACACACACACATACATGTATATATATATGTAGCTATGATGAATTCTGAAACCCCATACAATATATATTATATATGTAATATATAAAATATAATATAATATAATATAATATAATATAATATAATATAATGCTTTTAAAGGGCTAATTCCACTTAAGAGGACTCCCACCAACTCCCAGTCTAATGCTTATAATAGTACAGTGAATTTCCAACTGCCCTAAGCCTATCATAGAACACAGACACAAGACAATTTATCTCCAAACCTTACAATTACTTCAGTTTTGGCTCCATAACTGGTCCAAGGTCACATAGGTAGTAATTGCAAGGACAGGATGGGCACCTAGCTCTTTTTTACTCCAAAAAGCTGCTCTTTCAGTTTTCCATGTAGGTAAAGTGAAAAGATAAATGCATAGCCTTATTATTATTATTGCTTGTTTCCGCAATAGCAGCATACCCATGTAATCCCCAGACAGCTTGGTACTTATTTAGATCCCTCTACCTGGGGTAGATTTAGATGCGATCCAAGGGGACCACAACTTAGATCAGAGGGAAAAGAAAGACAAAGAGGATGGAAATGCTCTTGAGAGGAGGATGAGTGCCCTTGTGTCAGGGAGGAAGCACTATTCTTAGACTCTTTGTTCTTTGGGAAGGCTTTGCCTCTGTAAATTTCATGAGGATTAAGAATCAAACAATCCCCTGAAACTGTAGGCTATCCAAATGCCATACGCACAGAATTATTCAACTCCCTTTCAATTTTATCAATTTAGAACCAATTCTACCTGGAGTTAAAACTTGCATTTCTTTCTCATTGTCTATTTCTGAGACATAACATTGAAATTGAATATGGGCAAACATTAGTTCAAAGCAGAGTGAATAAAAATAAACTTTTAATAAAAAAATTAAATATTTTATGTAAGTATGTTTCCCCAACACCTTATATTAAGATCATTTTTACTTAAGACATGTTATACCTCAAAGGATTGGCCCGATGGAGGGATTAGCGTTTCTGAGTAGTATATTAGTGTAACATTTAAAAAGAAAAGTGTCTTAGCCAGCTTATGATGGACTATTGGGCTATGTCAAGTGACCAACCTTAAAGGGTTCTCAGTTTTCTATATAGTTAGCTTGGAAAAAGGTAAAGAAAGCTGCTCTAAACATTGGTTAAATAACTTGAAGAGATCCCCTTTACCTATCAAAATGATATATAAAAAGGATTTAGTTTGGCTTTATACTGAACTTTAGTTGTTTCTGAAACTGGACTGCTTATAGAGATGAGAGGTAATAGTCCTATTTGGGCTATATATAATATATAAAATATTAATTTATATTTAAATGAAATATACTTTAGAGATACCATTTCTTAAACAAGAAAAGAAGCGAAAGAATAAAATGGTATGGATTTTAATATAAAAGAAATAAAAGGAACTCTAAACAGAATATTCCAAAGAGTTATCATTTAAAGTTGCCACATGGATTATTAGGTCAAAGGGTGGGTTTCATAAGCTTACTTCCCAGCTTGTGAAGGTAGTACTTGCTTTTATTTGCCTTCAACTGGGTGTCCAGGCTCTGGCAGACGCGCCCTAGACTTGGTATTTGCCCCAAACACATTCATATTGACTTGGATCACTCACCTCTGCACTTCCATCTCTGCTGAGTAAAGGATTATAGTCTTTGTAGTCTATTCTTACATAATATGAATATTTAGTGAATGTTTAGCATGTGCTAGGTTGTTGTGCGAGCGCTTGAGTTGCGTTCCGTCCTGTACGTGGCACACAGTGCTAGGAGCTGTCTCCGTCTCCGACTCTCTGTCACACACACACCTCAGTGTATCCACCAAGGATGGGTCTAGGGTCTGGAGGAGCACAGCTGGTGGGGATGAGGGAGGTCCTTAAGTTTATTCTTTACCTCATTACCTCTAGCTCCTTTCATCTCAGATAATATTCCACCTCTGAGGACGTCTTTTAACCCCTTCCCCTGAATCTTCATCCTATTTCCCAATTCAGAAACTAGATCTTATCTCCGAAGGTAAAATGCTCTGGACAACTAGAGTGTGATTTTTATTCCCTCTATGATGTGGAATTAATTTCTCTTCATTCCTCTATGTTCAAAGAATCATCATTAGCCTCTTTTCCTATAGAACTAAATGGATGTGAAAGAAGATGGGATTAGAGGAAGAGGGTATAGCGACAGCATTTTCTCATATGACTGCTACACAGCTAAGATGACAGCAAAATGTCTCAGGTTGTCTAACAGAGGTATGTGTTGGTGGTGGGGTGGGGAGAGAGTCCGTGTGACTTTTGTGATCATGAGTAGGGCAAGGAGAAAGCAAAGATCCTTGCTGGAAGAAGCCGCAGGTGGTGGTGGCTCTGGAAGAAATTTCCAGATCAACATAGCTAGCTATAGACAGAAAAGGGGCCCAGTCAGGGCATCAGCAAGAGGCTCTGCCTTCCACCATTTCCTGCTCATCGTCTCCACAGAGACTCCAGTCCTGAGCCTCTTCTAGTCTTCACCTTGCAGAAAACCCTTCTGCTAACCAAACTAACCACTGCTGTGACTTGAAGAGGGGGCAAATGGGATGACGGGGCCGGGGTGGGCCAGGGTCCTGCCACTTCTCCCATCATGTTCTAGGCTGGGACTCAGAGCATGCACCCTACAGAAAGTCATTGCATCATACACGATGATTAGGTCCCATAGTAGTACCATAATATGAGCTCATGGACATTCTAGACAAAATGCTTAGGCCTCAGAGTCTGATTATTGTACTGTGGGCGAGTATTTATAACATTAATTTACAACCTCCTACAGGTTGCTGCAAGTCTAAACTGATTTCTTTCTAAAGCAATTGAGCGGATTCTCTTTATTTTGTAGAATACTTCCTCCATAGTAACAACAGGTATTTGACGTGTTTTTGTTTTGTTTTGGGGTTTTTTGGGGTCAAAATTCCAGTGCCCTTGGGAGGGAAACACCGTTTAAGACTGTTTAAATAAAGACGATTCTTTTGAAACAACCATATTATGGCAGTTAACCTCAAACAAGGACATGCAAAAGTATATCATTCGGCAATTGAGAACATTGTTGGATGTTGGCATTAGAGAGAGCAGTCTCTGCAGGGTCCAAGCTGTGTAGTCTTTTTTTTTTTTTTTTTTTTAATTTTGAGACAGCACAAGCGGGAATGTGGGTGGTGGGGAAGGGCAGAGGGAGAGAATCTTTCAAGCAGATCCCACCCCGTCACACTAAGTGAGGAGTGTGACTCAGGGCTCAATCCCACAGCCCGTGAAATCAGGACCTGACCTGAAACTGACTGAGGCACCCGGGCACCCCCAGGCTGTGTAGTCTTAAGTAATTAGTTATCATCTGAGCTTCAGTTTTCTTTTCTTTTCTTTTTTTTTAAAGATTTTATTTATTTATTCGACAGAGATAGAGACAGCCAGCGAGAGAGGGAACACAAGCAGGGGGAGCGGGAGAGAAAGAAGCAGGCTCATAGCGGAAGAGCCTGATGTGGGGCTCGATCCCATAATGCCGGGATCACGCCCTGAGCCGAAGGCAGACGCTTTAACCGCTGTGCCACCCAGGCGCCCCTGAGCTTCAGTTTTCTCATCAGGAAAACCAATCTGTAGTCCTGACTTGGTAGGGTTTCTGTGAAGACTAAAACCATCTCTATTTAATTTAGAACCGTGCTCGGTCTCCTACAATTGTTTTATGATAAATAGCTAATAAATAAATACATAAATAAATAATAACACTCCGGCACATGGTGGAATGCTTCAGTAAACTGTTTTCAGGATTATATTAATCCTTATTAGTTGACAAAATGGGTGGAATTATTGCAACTCAGTGCTCATTAAAGAACTATGGGGAAATGTAAAGCATTTGCGGACTTCTCTGAAGCCAGTTTCTGTGGCTGGAAACAAATTCCGGAGAAATTGTTTTTTGTTGCTGATGTCCTAATTTGTATGAGACTATGCTAGACCTTGAACAGAGAAATGACAGAATTAATTTATAGGCATTTAAAAAATGAATGGAGCCAGCACTATTTCTATCTCATTTTGTTGCCAGTTATTTTCAGTATTCAAGACCAGGGTCAAGTCCTAGCAGCTGAAGAAGATTTAGAAGCAGCATAGGCGTCTATCAATCACACATGTGATATTGTGATTTATAAGAAATATACATTTGGTCATTCAGATGACCGAAATATATTTCTCATACATATTTGGTCTTCAGCCCCGGTTACCACCTCAGGCTCCCTAAACCCTTGGAATTTCCTAAGTATTAAGAGTGATGAAGGCATCTTTTGTTATGTTAACGAGGGACTTTTGGACTCCACCTAAGAACCAACTCTGTAATTAGAGGGTTGGAACTTTCAGTCCCACCCCCGACCTCTAGGAAGGAGAGAGGGACTGGAGGTCGAATCCATTGCCAATGGTCAATGGTTTATTCAATCATGCCTATGTAATGAAGCCTCCATAAAACCCAAAAGGAGCTTTCTGGAGAGCTCCCAGGTTGGTGGAGGTGCAAGGAGAGTGGAAGCTCCACGCCCTTTCCTCATACCTTGCCCCACGCATTGCTTCCATCTGGCTTTATGTCATTTTATAATTCCAGATGTGTGTGTGTATATATATACACTCATAAACCAGTAATCTAGTAAGTAAAATGTTTCTCTGAGTTCTGTGAGCCACTCTAGCAAATTAATTGAACCAAGGAGGAGGTTGTGAATCTCTGATGGACAACCAGTTGGTCAGAAGTAAGGGTAACAACCTGGGCTTATGACTGGTGTCTGAAACCCAGGGAGGGGGTCGTTGGAACCCCCAATCTATAGCTAGTCATTTAGAAGCACAGGCTTGCAACTGGCATCTAAAGTGGGGGGTGGGGAGGCTGTTGTAGGCCTGAGCCCTTAACCTGTGGACTCTGATGCTATCTCCAGGTAAATATTGTCAGAATTGAATTGATTTCTTGGACACCTTGCTGGTGTCTGAGCACTGCTTTTGCTGGTGTGGGGACCCCCTTCCCCTGTTTTGTTTGTTTTGCCGCCCTGCTAGATGCAGGGATCCCAGGACCAGGGCTGCAGCTACAAGGTCGGGAAGCAGGGAGGATGGCTAAGCCAGAAACTGTGACCATGTCTTCAACCTTCCTGTCACAATTCCTGGGAGCCTGGTGGGATAGGGTGTACCTTCACCCCCTCTGCCTAATTGGGATTAATAGTGAATTCAGCTATATTGCTGTGGTAAAAATAGCTCACTAGTTGTGTGGCCTTACACTGTGTGATCAGGAATGGGCTGAGCGACAGGCGCTTTCTAGTCCAGCACAGTGGACTGGGTAGTTACCAATGACTGAATGAGAGTCTGGTAATGGGCCAGTATCTTTGGACTGCCATGATTGTTTGTCCATAAAGGGGATATGTGTGTGAAGACCAGGAAGTGAGCTGTGACATTGTGATTTAAAAAAAAAAAAAAAATATATATATATATATATGCTTTTCCCAAAAGCCCTGGAAATTCCTAAGTGTAGAGGGTGATAAAGATGCCTTTTGTTAGGGGATCCCTCCTACATTGTTGGTGGGAATGCAAGTTGGTACAGCCACTCTGGAAAACAGTGTGGAGGTCCCTTAAAAAGTTAAAAATTGAGCTACCCTATGATTCAGCCATTGCACCACTGGGTGTTTACCCCAAAGATACAGACGTAGTGAAGAGAAGGGCCATATGCACCCCAATGTTCATAGCAGCAATGTCCACAATAGCTAAATCATGGAAGTAGCTGAGATGCCCTTCAACAGATGACTGGATTAAGAAGTTGTGGTCCATATATACAATGGAATATTACTCAGCTATCAGAAAGAACGAGTTCTCAACATTTGCTACAACATACATGGACGGCACTGGAGGAGATAATGCTAAGTGAAATAAGTCAAGCAGAGAAAGACAACTATCATATGATTTCTCTCATCTATGGAACATAAGAACTAGGAAGATCGGTAGGGGAAGAAAGGGATAAAGAAAGGGGGGGGTAATCAGAAGGGGGAATGAAACATGAGAGACTATGGACTATGAGAAACAAACTGAGGACCTCAGAGGGGAGGGGGGTGGGGGAATGGGATAGACTGGTGATGGGTAGTAAGGAGGGCACGTATTGCATGGTGCACTGGGTGTTATACACAACTAATGAATCATCGAGCCTTACATCGGAAACCGGGAATGTACTGTATGGTGACTAATATAATATAATAAAAAATCATTAAAAAAAAAAGATGCCTTTTGTTATGTTCGTGAGGTATATTTTGGACACCTTCTAAGCGCCCCGCTGCTGGTTGCCAAGGGAACAAAGCATGTGATTAGAGGGTGGGAACTTTTAGTCCCACCCCCCTGGCCTCCAGAGAAAGAAGGGCTGGAGGCTGAATCAGTTGCCCATGGTCAATGACATAATCAATAGTGCTTACGTGATGAAGCCTCCCTAAGCAAAAAGTAAGAAGATGGGATTTGGAGAGCTGGGAGAGTGACACGTCTGGAGAGAGCATGGAAGCTCTGCTCCCCTTCCTTGTACCTTGCCCCATGCATCTCTTCCCTCTGGCTGTTCCTTTTATAATAAACCAGCAATCTAGTAAGTAGAATGTTTCCCTGAGTTCTGCGAGTCACTCTGGCAAATTAGTTGAACCTAAGGAGGAGGTCATGGGAACCTCTGATTTATAGCCATTTGGTCAGAAGTATAGGTAACAACCCAGCCTTAGGCCTGGTATCTGAAACCCAAGAAGGGGTCAATGGAACTCCCAATCTAGAGCCAGTCAGTCCGAAGCACAGGTAATACTTTGGGCTTGCAAATAGCATCAGAGGGCAGTGAAGGCCAGGGGTGGGGGGCATTCTGGAATCTGACGCTGTCTCTGGGTAGATAGTGTCAGAATTGCTTGCTGTTGGGGGAACTGCCCCTCCCCATCTCCCACACATTGGAATTGTGGACCCAGTTCTGGACTGAATACCAATTTACACCTTCATAATAGCTATTGTATCATATTTCAGAGCAAAGAGCGACTCACTTGTCTGCTGATGATGTTTCAGAGTAATTCCACAAGTGGCCTGTGGAAGTCATTATTAATGTTCTATGAAGTCACTTAATGAAGATTATTTGAAGTAGCAATCTAAACTTTAATGCCATTTCTGCTGCAGGCCTAGGAAATTATTCATTTATTTACCACTCCTAAGACAATTTTTTAATAAACAAAATTCTTGATGAATTTGTTCTTTCAGTCAAGTCATAGTTTGGAAATGTGAATACAAAAAGAAAAACATTTTTTGACTTTCGACTTCCCAGAAAGAGAAATTTTCAAGGTGGGACAACGTACCTCGAATTTAAAATTTCCTAGTTTCTGTTTTGTTTTTAAAGATTTGTTTATTTGTCTTAGAGAAAGAGAGCGTGAATGTGTGAGCCTGGGGTGGGAAATGGAGGGTGAGAGGCAGAGGGAGAGGGAGAGAGAAACTTAAGCAGACTCCGTGCTGAGCTTGGAGCCTGATGCGGGACTCAACCTCACAACCCTGAGACCATGAACTGAGCTGAAACCAAGAGTCGCATGCTTAACTGACTGAGCCACCCAGGTGCCCCAGGGGCTCAGGTCATGGTCTCAGGGTCGTGAGATCAAGCCCCACGTCAGGTTCTGAGCGCAGCACATGGTCTGCTTGGGATTTGCTCTCTCCCTCTCTCTCTGCCCCTCTCCTGCTCAGAGTGCCCTCTCTTTTTCTCCCACATAAATAAATAAATCTTTAAAAAAATAAAATTAATAAAAATAAAATAAAATAAAATTTCTTAGTTTAATATAATTAACATGATCTATGTAGGTTTTCTAACTAAAGGTTCAGTCCTGGCACAAGGGTGAGCAAATAGATTATTACAACAGTAAAGAGGATAGAAGCAAATGCACATACGTATATATGTAAGAATTTAGTATATGAAAATTGATCAACTTTCTGAAAAAATAGCATTGCATCCTATAGTAAAACGAATTCTTAGTGAAAGAAAGAAAGAAATGTAAAAAAAAAAGAGAGAGAAACTACAAGTAAAAGAAAATATGGCAATTTTTCTGACGTGGGGATAAATGTCTTTCTAAGTGTAAAACCAAAAGGAAAATATTTATAAATTCACTTAAAAATATGTAAACTTCAATGTGATACACACACAAACCACAAAAGCAAACAGCAAACTGTGAAAAAAGCATATGACATAAAAATTATATTAAGAAAAGGGTTAATATCCTTGTATAGAAAAAAAGAAGTCTTGGGAATCAGTAAGAAAAAGACAAATCCCCTCCTGTTAGAACATGGGCAAAAAGGCACAGAAGCAAAACCACAAATTTCAATAAACATGAAATGTTCAACCCACAAATAATAGAATAAATACAAATTTTATAAAATGAGCTTCTGTTTTAAAGCAATTGACAAAAATATTTATTATGTTAGTATTCATGGTTTTCTGGAATGGAAGCGATCCCACATTCTGGAGGTGTAAGTTGGCACACCACTTGTGAAGTGTTTTTGGCAATGTATAAAATAAAGCTTGAAATAAGCATAGCTCTGCATCTCTAGCAAAAAACAATCAGAGAAGTTTGCAAAGATTTTATACGAGTATGGGCACAACATTGCTTGGAATAAAAAAAAGTAAAAAAACAAATGTCCAAAGAGATTAGTAATTTTAAAAATTCTGACACCTTTCTCCTGGGTACCTACTATGTATAAAACCTAGTGTTAGGTTCTTATATCATCTACAAAATCATGCTACCATTAAAAATCATGTTTTTGAAGAGCATTTAATAATGTGGGAAAATGTGCAGAATAAAATATTATATGAGGAAAAAGAAAAAAAACCCTCAAACTGTATCTACGGCAAGACCAAAAAGCCAGATGGTGACGGGGGGATCTTGGAGTGATGAAAATGTAAGTGATTTTACCTTTTCCTTCTTTTTTTTCTTGCATTTTATCCATCTAGGTAAAAATACTGTATTAAAGTAATTTAATCTGTATTATAGAAAAATATCAATGCTGTTGTCAATGGAATGTCAATATAAAAATGACTGTATTTCTACCTACTTGAGTTCAATCATAATAATTATAACAAACTTATGCTGACCTGTACTCTGAATTTTTTTTCCTTAAACAAATACATGTCGAGAGCCTCTGTTCTTGCCAGGTCCTGTTGTGGATGGAAAGGAGACTGCAACGGTGCAGTGAACAGGAGAGAAAATCGGGAGCACTTCAGCGGGGCCGGGGGCTGTGGCCATGGCAAAGGGAGAGTTCACATTCTAGCTCTCTGTCTCTGGGAAGAAATGCTAGCAGTGTGTGTGTGTGTGTGTGTGTGTGTGTGTGTGTGTGTGTGGTGGGGGGAGAGGATGCTGTTTCTGTGCAAACCTGTGAGCGTGCCGGAGGAAACCTAACCCTTAACTTTGACATTCTCTGAGGTGAGTGTGCTCAACCTATTAAGCTAACCAAGCTGGGGATAGACTGGAAACTTCTGCTGGCCCTTTTGTTGTATACGGCACGAATCATCATCGATATCCCGACTTTAAGGGACTGGGATACCGATGAAAGGTATATGCCTAGAGTTCTGGGTGATACACAAGGCTGAGGGGTTGGAAGAGAGAGGCTTGGCCTGGCAGATCTTATTTTCCGAAACCAGCAACGGAGCTTAATTTTTAATAACTGAATTTGCAATTATCTGATGCCTGAAATCACTTTACATAAGACGCAGGACTTATTACTTATTTATTGGTTCGTAAATATCAGTTAGTTTCCTTACTAGCATAAGGCTGAAAAAGGAAGAGGGGAGAGGATAGTCCTTAATGTCATTTATTTACCATCTACCTTTAAAAAAATTACAACCACTTTAGAGTCAAACTGAAAGAAAGCTTTGTAAAGTGTAAAACGGCAAGCATTAGGAGTGCCTTGTCTTAGGAATACACACCAAGTGCATATAGGGGAAAACTCGGAACAGTTGACTTACAAACGGCCAGCCAGGCAGCATGGTAGCCAAAGAGTTTCTAGACATAGTTCTTGTAGTCATAATTGCTGGGTACTCATTTAAAGATGCCCTGCTGCACATTAACTACCAAGAAAAACCACATGCAGGCCAGTTCCTTAAGGTAGGGCCCCCAACACAGAAGTCTGAGCTCCGCGACCAGTTGAGATGGGCAACATTGTTGCCGAGCTCTTTTACAGACAGCCACGGATGCTCCGCACCGCTGTTTCAGAAGCTCGTGGGGGACATTTCCAGCTACTTACATTCACTGATGATTTCCAGGGAGGGGAGGAAGTACTCGTCACAGACAATAGACAGGGCCATGAACATGTAAAGGATAATTAAGAAGTAGATGACAATGCCTCCGTCCATGCGCTCCTGTTTCGTGAAAAACCCTTCAGGAAATTCCAGGGATGGAGACATAACACAGTGGGTGCTATTTCCTGGTAAGGAAAAGAAGGTGAAAATTTGAGGTATGCTGGTGTCGCTAGTTCCAAGCCCACAAAGAGAGATTCCTTAAGAAAACTCTAAGCGTGCGGTAACTGGGTGGAATTCTAAGAACCCTGGTGAAAAGGTATAAAGCACTTCTGAATATGATGTAGAGCTTTTTTTTAAAAAAAATAATAATCTTTGGGGCCCGAAAGGGGAGCTTTAATGAAATAAGCTGATGATAGTGAAAGAATTAGAAAAAAGAAAATCATGAAATCATTCTTGCTTGTCTGCTTTATGTCTAAAAGGGAATTCTGAACCCCTCTTCCTCCTCAAAGAGAAACTGTATCTCTGTAGAGAAAGATTCCTAATATCTGTAAAATTTCATCTTCCCGTTTCAGAGCCCAAGCTGCCCACGGGCCTGCGAAGAATCCTCCACTGTTGCGCAGAGAATTTCTAAGATGAAAGAAGATTTTTTTCATGAAGTCTCCAACAAGAAAAGAAACCGGAGACTTGCCTGCTCCATGAAGCCTGTGAATTCTTTCTGAGCTATCTTTGAGAACTTATTCGAGGGATCGAAAGTGTTTGATATTCTTCCAAATGCTAGCAGTTAGAGGAGGAAGGGTAAGCCGAAGTGAGTCAAGTGAGAATTTGCCTCCCTTTGTCCCTTCATCCGTATGTGGCAGCAGCAGGGGAGGCTGACCCCAGTGTCCACCTACCTGTGGCCCTTGGGAGACGCTGGGGCAGGGAGGCGTCCAGGGGAGGCAAGCGTGCAGCAGCCCAGAGGATGCCCAGGAGCAGAGCCCTTCTTGCCCACCGCTGGCCCCCTTCGGTCTGCATTTCTGCTGTGCTCTTACTGCAGAGCCCTGCTTTGGGAAGGGGGAAAGGGAGGAATAAGCTGGATCATGTGAGGAGTCTCCTTCCTGCTCACTGCCCTGCCCAGGACACATCTCAGCAAGGCCCGTGCAGGAGGGAGGGTGAAAGGAGCCAGACAAGCTCCTCTAATCAGGAGCCCCAAGCTCCAGAGAGGCTGGAGGAGGTGGGGAGGACAGCGGACGATTCCTGCGTCCAGCTGCAGTAATCCCAGAGGGCAGAACCGGGCGGCTTGCTCTTTAAGGCATGGTTTGACCTACTGGTCTTCACGGTGGCTGTGATTTTGACTTTCTCTGGATTTGGAATGACCTGAGTTTGCAACCGCTTCCATCTCCAGCCCTCACTTCCAGAAGTTGCTGGGGCTGGTGTGTGTGAATTCTTTGGCTCGGTAGGCACGTTTGTATATTTCCTTTGGGCCTCTCGTCCTCCTCTCCAATTAGGGCTAGAGACAGAAAGGTAACTTCGGAAGCTGTTCCAATGGTCTAGTGAAGAAATGGCGGGGGCTCGAACCAGAGTCCTAGCAATGGGGGTGGAGAGATGCGGACAGCTTCAAGAACTGTTAGGGAGACATGGTGGATGCTATTTGATCATGGATTAATTGTGCTCTCGGCCAGAGGTTTTGAAATGCAAATTCAACAAGCCCAGGGGGTTTCAGACACAGACTTCTGTCTTCCCTACCCTAGCATTTAGTGTGCTTGCCAGGGCGTTAAGAACTTGGGGCAATGAAGGATAACATGTGCTAACAGCACAGACCACATCGTTTGAGTCCTAGCACTGCTACCTCCTAGCTCGGTGTCCTTGGGCACATGATTTAACCTCCCTGCTCCTCAATTCTCCTATCTATAAAAAGGGAGTGTTAGCCCCACCTCGCCTCTGTGGTGAGGATGACAGAAGTGAATGCACGTGATCAGCTTAGGGCAGCCTCGGCCCCGTGGTCAGTGTTACCTCTTTATCGTCTGTCTACCTTATTATTAACGGGTTACTCTTGAGTAAAAGCTTCTTGGCCAAAGGATCTCTTTTTTTAAGTTTTGCAACCCTCGTATTTCCTTTGCTTTGTGGCAAAAGCATAAAAACTGATGTGCTTGCTAAGTTTTAGATTTAGAAACTGGGTTTTTCTGGTGGAAAGGAGTGAGTTGCTTCCGGATGTTTATGATCCTGGGTCGGTAAAAATTCTCCAGCACCCTTTTGTTTTGCTGGGAATTGGTGGCCATTATAAACCTCTCTGAAACTGTCATTTCTAGGAACTGTCTCTCCAGTTGTGTGGTGTGGTTGTGAGGTTGGGATGATGAGTCACCAGAGTGTAGCCCAGAACAGAGCATATTCTCAGAAGGCAGCGTCCTGGACCGCGAGACCGCGGCCTCAGTGCCAGCCCTGGCCGAGGCCAGGGGTAGAGGCCGCTTAATTTTGTGCTGAGTGGGTGTGTTGCATGAGCCTTTCATCTTCCAACGGCGGTAGTTCAACCAATTGATAAAACTAAACATTATAAACAAACAAAATAGCACAGTATTTCCAGTGCCCAATATTAATCCGGGAAACAGCAAACAGCTCAAGATACAAGCCAATTACAATGGAACAGGGGTGCCTTACACATAGTAGGTACTTAAGAAACATTTGTTGATTGATTACATTGTAATGATTCTTAAAAACACATTCCCCAGAGCACACATGTACTTGCTCTGATCAAATTATAAAATCAAATAGGAATTTACCAAGGAGAGAGAATTTAGGAGGCTAATTACATCTGCCTTATACATTTATGGCTCATTTTGCACAAGGATCTTGAAAAGTTTTTTATAAAATAAAGCACAGAACAGACACATGAAATAAATGTATGTTTATTGTTATATTATTATTGTTATTGTATAAGATAGAAAGAGTCCCTTGTAAACATCGCAGATCAAGAACTAGCACTTTGCCAGCCACCCTAGAAACTCCTTCACCTGCCTCAATCCCACCTCCTCCTTTTCTTGGAAAGTAAACAGCTACCGACTTCCACAGAATGGTTTCCGTGTGTGTATGTTTAATAGTTTATCGCCCACTCCTAAAGGGGAGCATCTTTAGGACACGATAGCTTAGTCCTAGAAAAAAAAGACTTTTAAGGTTCTTTTAGTTTACAGATTTCCCTTCCTTCTTTTTCTTTTCATCATAATTTATCTATTGGAAAACCCCAGGGCACTTGATCTGTAGTTTCCCACAGTCCTGATTTTGTTGAGGGTGTCCTACAGTATAGCTCGACATGTCCCTCCGTTTCCTCTGTTTCTGTTAACTGGCAGCTGGATGCAGAGGCTTGATCAGAATGGGTTCTGTCCCACTGGCAGGACCAAAGCGGGTGGGCAGTGTGACCTTTCCTCAGAAAGCGCACAAGGTCTGCCTGTCTTTTCTTTTGTGATATTAGCAGCCTTTCCTTCTTTAGAGGTCACGAAAGGGCCACGTTCTAATTCTATACTTTCTTTTCCACTCGGAACATTTTACAATGAGATGATTTCTATCATCTACTCTTTGGGTACCCAGGGGTACCCAGTTTATATGGAAAAGATAAGAGACGCGCTTGATCCTTTTTCTCTACTGATCAGTTCTCAAGTTAATTGGTTCTCAATTTTCTTCCAAAAATAACCAACTAGATTTTAATAATGATTATGAATCAATGTATTTAAATATATTTGATGGCTTCCAATTGCCATGATTACCCTTTTTGAATTTCAAATCATCTCATCTTAAGCTGGTGGGAGCCTTATCTTTAGGTTGACTTCTGAGAGCCTTTGACATGACCTTACTAGCTTTCTTACTACCTGCTATAAAAGAGATGTTCTGGGCTCATCCTCCACATAAAACCAGTCATTCCTCCAAAATGTCTCTTTATTTTTTTAAGTGGAAAGTACATCCATGTCATGATCGAAGAATCCGGGTTGCTAGGGATGCTCATTGCTACTGGATTGCTCATTATTTGTATTCCCCACCCCCACCCCCGCCCCGGCCATATCTCTTCCTAAAATACCTCATGAGTTCCTACTCATACTTCCCATTCAAGGGTCCTGGATGATAGAATTGGAATATCTAGTGTTTCATAATTACTTATTTACTGGTCCTATATAACATATATAAGTCTCAAAATGATGACGTTGATTCTACCACCACTAATATAATTAGTAAGAAAAGTGAAAAATTTTTGCTTATGCTCTTTCCGTTCTATTCCAAGAGC
Source organism: Ursus maritimus (assembly GCF_017311325.1). Taxonomy (NCBI): domain Eukaryota; kingdom Metazoa; phylum Chordata; class Mammalia; order Carnivora; family Ursidae; genus Ursus; species Ursus maritimus. The sequence continues at coordinate 25,133,019 of NW_024426119.1, forward strand.
TATAGCCTATCTGTATTGCCTGAGTAGATAGTCATTAAACGGCTCCCTTTAACCTTCATTTCGTCTTGGTACTACAAGTAACTACATTTTTAATGTTTGCCACCAGTCTAAGGTTGATGTTTCTCTAGATGGTTTGATGCCTGAAACATATTTTCTAGTAGATCCCTTGGAAGACCTCATGGGAACTGTGTTCCTCAAGTTCTTTCCTGTCTGTAATGATTTCTCAATGGTCTTTATACTTGAAAGTCAGCTGTGCTGGATATAAAATCACTGGCTCGCGTTTTTTTCCCCTCGAATATCTTAAATACGTTGCTATTTTTTGATGGCATAAAGCACTGCTGTTGACAAGGTGATAATGCTATAATTTTCCTCCCCTTAGATGTCACTTGCTCTTTTTTCCTAGATACCCAGAAGATTTTTTCCCTCTTTCTTTAAAGTTCAGTAATTTTACTAGGATGTATCATAGTGTTGGCCATTTTAAGTCAATATTCTTAGGTATAGAATGTGCTCTTTCAATATGTAGTTTCAAATCTCTTTATTTCAGGAGAGTTTTATTGAATTACGGTTTTCAGTATTTGTTCCGTTCCCTTTCTTTGGATTTATTCTTTCAGGGACTTCCACTATTTCTATGTTGGATATTCTTTGGATATCTTCAATATTGTTACTTAGTCGTAAATCTTTTTTATCTTTTTCTTCATTTCTTTTTGATTTTAAAATTTTTCATGTTTTCCTTTCTATTTCTTTTAAGATAATATCTGTTGTGTTTATTGCTCCTGTGTTCTTTCTAGTTTCATATTCATTTTTTTCAAAAATTTTTCTTTTATTTCTAATATTTCCTGATGGCTACCACCTCATTTCTGAGTTTTTTCTAATTCTGATTTATGTTGTTCTTCTTATCGTGTATGATTTTCTTCATGTCTTTTAGATTCTGGGTACAGTTTGGTCTGCGATGTGGGCAGCTCTTCCTAGCGTGCTTCCCGTGTCTGAAGTAGCACTATTCTCCCCCTTATTCTCTTTTATTCTGTGGTAACTTTGTGTGGGATTTGACCTCCACGTCTTTCTTTTTCTCATCTTTATGTGAAACTAATTTTTCCTGAACTTTAAGAAGACAGTGCTGTTCAGTGTTGTTTCTCTCAATTTGCAGAGAGCAATCGCTCTTCTTTTGTTTTCTTTTAGTGTTCAAAAATGTCATGGCTAGCTCTCTGAAATTTACTGGCTCTGTCCTCCATGCCTACTTCTATTGGGACCCCCTCCTTCCTTTTTTCCCTGTTGTCGCTATCCTGCTTAGCTTTTATTCCAAGACTAGAAGTTTCAATATGTAGTTTCCAATCTCTCTGTGTCAGCCCCATCCTGGAAGGGAGCTCTGCTTGATTAGTTTTGAGAGTTCATATGTATCAGACCCTAGTGTGACCCCTTGTACTCAACCACTATTAGACCGAGCCAAACCTTTTTTGGGTTTTTAACTGCTGTTTGCAAATAGTCTTATTGTATTTCATCAAATTTTTGATGTTATTTTGGGGTGTCCTGTTCTCAGGTTGGTCAGATTCCCTATGCCTTGCCTGTACTTTCTCCCACATAGACGCTGATGCTGTGCATAGCTGGCGTCAGGAGGGTGCTTCGTTCCCACTCATTTGTGTTTGGGGCTGGTGGCGATAGCTCCATCCAACTTTCTGTTGAATGCTGTTCATGGGTCTTTGCTGTCTAGTTGCTTTGTCTGTTTCTATGTGTTTCTATTTACATACAACCAGTAGGAAACTCCTCTAGGATGTAAAGTTGCATAAGCTGTACTGTTACCGAGGTTCATGCTATGCAAACAAAATAAAACTGTGAACCTATTGGATGTTTGGTCTTGGGACGATGACCTCACTTCCTAGGGCTTCCTCATGCCCATTTGTAGAACAAAAGGGTTGGTCTGGATATGTTCTTAATTCTTCTTATTAGCATTTGCTAGCAGTCAACATTATTAGACTCCGAGTGGTGGTTTTTGTATCAAAATGGTAATCAAAATAAATAAACAAATAGAGAATCTCCAGAACAAGCCATCTCTTGAAATAGCCAAGTAAGTAACTCATTAAAAATCGGCACAGAAGTGGTTATTGAGCTGTGGTCAATTACAGATTGTAGTCATCCCTCGTTTTAGGATGTAAAAGCATCAGAATTACCTTCAGCTCTTCCTGGCTCACTGACCACCTTCAGCTGAACAGTCTTCTCCGAGGTACCTGGACCTCTGCTGAGTAAGACGTCGCCTGTTATGCTTGGGAATCAAAGCTAGCAGTTCTGTGTTATTGAACCTGAGGTCTTCTTGTGCTTCGTGCGGTGCAATTCTCCTACCAGCCCCAAAACACAGAAGAGGAGTTCTCACTGGTTTCTCAGTAGAAGAACCTGGTAGCTTTTAAAATTACTGATCATTTGGCACTTAACCCAGACCAATTGAAACAAAATTTCTGGGCACGGCTCAAGCGTGGATATTTAAAAAAATTTCCCAGCTGATGCTAGGAGGGTTGAAAACGACCAGGATGGCTGTTGTTATCCTTGCTTTATGGACAATCGACTGGACCAATTGCCTAAGATCTAAGGTTACATAGCTCCCACCTGAGCAGTGGCAGAGCCAGAATGTAGGCAAAGATCTGTCTAATGCCAAAGTACATGGCATCCACACATGCTAAGCTGAGCCAGCTTCTTAGAAGGTGCGTTTCATGAGGGCAAACCCATGCCTCTCTAATTTCCTGTTGCATGGCCAGTGTTCAACACAGAGCCAGGTGCATGGTGGGTATCTAATAAATACTGTGAAAGGCGTGAACGAATGAAGTACACAAGGAATTTCACAGCGACGTTTCCTTGACAACATCCCTGGGACTCCACAAGGATGCACAGGGTCTTTTGTCCCATCCAGATTCCCCTTGCTGTGCTGTCTGAGCATTGGTGTGAAGTGTCCCCTAACTGGGCGGCTCCATTAGCTCTCCAGCTCCACCTGCTGATGCTTCAAATGCAGTCGGGCTCTCCAGCTTCCTGTTGGAGGAAATGGGGAAAAATCTACTCTTAGAAGCCCTGTGAAATCTGTCATCTGAAAAGATATTTTGCTTCTCCTCTATAGAATGAAAGCTAAGGATGTTTGCCACCCGCCTGCCTTTTAGTGTCTGCACCCTTAAATGAAAGCTTTCGCAGGCTGCCCCTATTCCTGTGAGGACAGAGGAGAAGAAGCATATGGCTAAGGCTGTGCCTGTGCTCTGACTCCAGCTTGTTGATAGAAATCTTTTATTTTTTAACTTTTTATTATATATTATATGTTATATAATATATACACACATATTGCATACGTATATCAAACACATATACAGAAAAGTGCATGTCGGGGCGCCTGGGTGGCACAGCAGTTAAGCGTCTGCCTTCGGCTCAGGGCGTGATCCCGGCGTTATAGGATCGAGCCCCACGTCAGGCTCCTCCGCTATGAGCCTGTTTCTTCCTCTCCCACTCCCCCTGCTTGTGTTCCCTCTCTCGCTGGCTGTCTCTCTCTCTGTCGAATAAATAAATAAAATCTTTAAAAAAAAAAAAAGAAAAGTGCATGTCTTTTGCCATTGCCCTTTGCAGTTTAGACACGCAGACTCAAGCCCCATAGGTCATCCTTAACAAGGGGAGGGATTGAGTGTCACCATGTGTGTTCGGCACAGCGTGGGAAGGCCGGGGAGATTGAGTGTTGAGTGGGAGTGCATTGTCACAGGGAGCCTTCAGTGTCTCAGTTGCTGCTGTTCCAAGAGCGGCTGCTTGCTTAGAGTAGCCCAGGAATCCTCAGGACAAGGAGCTTTTAGCTCAGTCTACCAAGAACCTTCCTATTTTGTCTCCAACCAGCACAAGAGCTGCCAGCTTGAGCCATAGCCACGGCTGTGAGTCGAGTAGCCTTCTGCTTGATGGTTCACGGATTCACAAGGTGTCCGCCATCTTTCCCACACCGTCATCCTCAGTGAGTTTACCAGCCAGAAATCAGGCTCGAGCCTTGGTTTAGGGTATGACTGAACCCTAACGGTCAATTTTCAGCCCAGGACAGGTTAGTCTCATTCACTGCCGTGTGGGTCCAACTCCATGAAATTACTCAAAAGCACTTTCATTTCCTAGAAGACCTTCACAGTCTTCTCAGAATTTCTATTTTCCCCCCTTTTATGGGAGGGCATATTCCGTTTCTCTGAGTACTGAAGGGGAGTTCAAGTTTCTCAGATCAAATATTATTTAAAAAAACATTTTGGAGTAGAAATAATTTTAGAATTAACTAAACCTCAGTTAAAGCTCCCCTTCTTCATTGTTTCTGAAATGTCGTAAGTGGGGATAATACCACATGTTTTTAGGCCGTGTGGTTATAGGCCTAGAGTATAAATATTTGTCCCTTTCTCTCTGTGCTGCAACTCCACGGGAGTACATTTTCTGTTATCAGAACTTGGTGGAGTGCTTAGCTCTCAGTGAAATCGAATGCACCGGGCAGGCCATCAGCTGGGAACAAAATGATAAGGGATTTTCATTAGCTGTATTTACAAAAATTGGAATTTTGCTTTTAGCTTGCTTTTTGATACTTGTTACTGCCACTTCATTTGTGGTAGCCTTTCTTTGTCTTTGCTCTCTGAGGCCAAATAAAAGCCTTCCCTGAGTGTGTCAGTACCTGGTGGTTGAATGAGGGATCCGGACAAGGGCCTGTCTTAGCCTGACTTTGCGTTTTCTCCTCCAGCTCTATTTCACTGAGGTGCTCTGAAGGGATGGCAAGTGAGACAAGAAGTGGAGGGGCCCTGACTAAAATATGCTGGAGTGTGGAGATTTATTTTCTTCACTTTAATCTAATAAACCCCCTCAGGGTCTGAGTTACCATCATCATTTTTCCTCAGTCTGCTCTCTGAAGGCTGCCAACCCTACGTGAGGAGATTGATGCCTCCTTTACTATCAATAATCGGGATGAAGGCATTTATCAGGGATTCTTCAAAATTTGCTGGCCTTAGAACTTCTCCCCCCGAGGCTTGGAACTCAAAAGCCCTAGAGCTCGTAAGGACTGAGTGTGAGAGAATCTGGTCCTGAAGAGAGAAAGCCGGTAGGTGCTCTGTCATTCTCTCGGTGCTGGGATTGGTGTGCGGATTATACTGGGGCCTTTGAAGTCCTTGCTTAGCAAACAGAGAAGGGAGTTGCAGTCCAAAAAGATTGACCATTGTAGTAAGAGCAGCTTAGACACCATGCCATACCGTCCAGGGCTGCTGTTGGGACTGTGACCAGGGTCAGTCTTTGTAAATCGATCTCTCGAAGGCATGGTATACACAAGTCTCTGTGAAAAAGGCCCTTGTTTTCCAGAACACTGGGCTACTCATTCTTCTCTGTCTTTGGCTAGATATTCCCAAAGAACTAGAACAATATGACTTTTTCTCTGGAACCTAAGGACACACATTTCTCACTGTTTGCCCTTCTCTGCCTCTTTTTCCAGTTCTTCTCCCAACTGGAAGGTCACTGTGGGAAACATGAACGTGTGTCTCCCAGATCCCCTTCGAGGGAGGATTGTTGCCCCAGCCCTGGGGTGCTGTCAGTGGATGGCCTCTACCTCTCAGACCCTTGAGGGGCAGCCTGAGCCGCGGAGAGCTGCCTCACCCGACCTCACGCTATGCCCGGGGCAGCCCCCATCTAAATAAGGGAGAGCTGTGGAAGCCCAGACATTTTGGCCTGACACAGACAACTCTGATGGGTACTGCTCCTTTCAGAGCTTCCCACTGGGCTGGCTACGGTTTCATTCATCTGCCCCCAAGTTCAGCTTCTTCCACCCCCAAATTCTACTTCCTCCTTTTCTTCTCACAGATGCTGAGCCCCAGTAAACATCTTATACCCCAACTGCATCTCGGTGACGGCTTCAGAGAAACCAACATGTGACAGGTTCTAACCTGCCTGATAGTTTGGGAGAGTTCTATGCTCAGAACTCCAAACTTTATTCTTGGTGTATAAACACTGAGTTTTAGATCTTAGAAATGCTTTTTTTCTCTCAACACATCTTGGCTTTCAAAAATGTTGTCTCTGGACAGAAAAAACAGGTTGAATTTGAAACTCAAAGCTGGGGAATGAGTCCTTTGTTCTAGGCTGCGTCTACCCTTTCCTTAAATCCACGAGTGGTACTGATTCCGTGGATGGGTAGTCAGTCACAGGGCAGGAGCAAATGGGAAAAAAAAAAAGAGTTGGAAGTATTTCTAACACGTCATCCCGATTATATCCCTATTACAGAGCTTTGCAAACTGTAGAGCACTGGACAAACCTGACGGTTGTGGCTCTTTGATGGATAGCGCTCTCCCTTTCACCATGTTGCGGTCCACTGAACAACTGGGCTGGCCTCACTTTGGTCCCTTTCTCAGCCGATTCTATTGTTCCCAGATACTTTAGGAGGCGATTTAGACAGGAGGGAGCAGTGACCTTGATGGAAGAAATGGCTTTAATCGAGTTAGAATATTTTAATTTCAGCCACTGTCTCCATTGTCTCTCACGCTTTCTGCTCTCCTTTTGCTCACGTGTTTCTCTTGTGGCTCTGGCGGATCCCTCTAACCTGGAGATTTTCAGACTTTCGTCCTAGATACAAAGGGAGTAAGAAGTTCGCTTTTGAAGGGCTGCCTCTCTTTCTGAGCCTCATGTGCTTAACCTTTTGAATGTGACTGTGCAGCCGTCACTTTGTCCTGCATGTGGACTCATGTCCCTGAGAGGTATGACGTGGGGAGAACCCCAAAAGACCAGCAGCCTTGGATTCCCTTCACAAGGAATTTCGCTGCGACATTTAAGACTCACTCGGCGCCCCCTTCGGAGACTTGGCTTCCTTTGAGGCAAGGTCACAGAGAGAAATAGAAATAGGGCTGCCATACAGTAGAGTCTCTCAGCAGACCGTTTCATGGAGTCCAGGTCTTTCTGTGCCTGGGGACTAAAGCAGAGCTCAGAAGTTCTAGCCAAGTCTCAGGATTCTTCTTCTCTTTAAGACTCATGGTTTTCTTAAAAATAAAATAGTAGAAGTCATTTGGCACTTCCACCTGGCAGAGTAGAGTTTCTGTTAAAAAATCAATAATAAAAATAGCTTTTATTGAGCATTGATTATGATCCATGCACTGTTCTAAGTCTTTATAGTTACTACTGTATTTAATTCTTACAGTAACTCTAAAAGAAAGTTGCTACTAATATTTCCATTTTATCATGAAGAAAGAGAGGCAAAGGAAAAAGGCATCCATCCATTCTGGTTCCGTTCCTAAGTATTCATAAGGAGTTGCTAGCTATGTTTTCTTTTTTTCTTTTTTCTTCTGTGTTTTGGGGGGAGGGGTGCAGGTAACCTCCTTATTTTATGAATAACTATGTTTTATTTTCAGTTACTCAACAACTATTCAGTAAACACCTGTTGTATGCCAAGTGCAATGCCGGCACTGGGGGTAGAGTGCCGGTAGAGCAGACGGGGTGCCTGCACTGTTGGAAGTCAGAGATGGTCAGAACATCCAATTCTTCAGGGACGATACCTGCATATCAAGGTTTTTGGCTGGGGAATCCACCTCTAACCCTCTGCTTGCTGTCTAATTTTTCTTAAAGTCTAAGCTGAGAGAAACCAGGTTTCTGGAAAATTTCTAAAGGATGTATTATAGGCAGCCCGTTTTCCTTCCAAGTTCCCAATCTTAGTGAATGACATTGCCCTGGTTGGTATCCTTGACTTGTCCTACTTTTCCTGTCCCCTACCATATTTCTCAATCTCTGAGTCCAGATATTTCTTTCTCCTACACATCTCTTGGGTCAACACACTTCTCCCCATATCCATTGTTACCATCAGTTGTTGCCCAGAATTCTCCTGAAGGGGCGTCACCTCTCTTGCCACCCTGCAGCCCACTGTCCTTGTGTGGCAAGTAGGCAGTGGAATACAGGGGTACGAACTCAGAGGGGCAGCCTGATAGGAGAGGAGGAGCCAGCAAATGAATTTCAACAAGAGGATCACTAAAGTTAAGAGGAAAACCAGAGGATTATGCTATTGCTGGAGTGGGAGACGGGTGGGTTTCAAGGAGGGAGTGGTTGGAGGTTAAGGTGAAAAACAGTCAAAGATATTTGGCAGTACAGAGATCATGGGTGCCCTTAACAGAGAAGTTTCATTAGAGTCCTGTGGGTAAGTAAAATGGGAATAAACACCGAAAAGGAAAGAAGTAGGCTTTATTTTTTTAATCTCGTGTATTTATTTATTTATTTATTTATTTATTTATTTATTTATTTGTTGTTAATGTATGTGGAACAGAAATTTAATACCAGCTGGAGGAGGATATTGGGTAAGGGATTTGGGTTTTTGTTTCTTGGTTGGTTTGTTTTTAGCATGGGACATTCTACAGCATGTCCGTGCATTGATGGGGATGATCCAATAACAAGCAAGAGATTGAAAGTGCAGCGGAGACAAGGGGATCCTTGAGAAGGTGCTGGGGATCAGGGTCCCAGAGCCCCGCAGGTAGATGGGCCATTGTCGGAGGAGCTCTGCTTCTTCCACTGAAACAAGAGAAACAGAGAAGATGGGTAGAGATGAGGCAGACTCACAGAATTTTGGTGGGGAGGAGCAGTACGAATTCTTACCTGGTGGTGTCTATCTTTTAATCAGAACATTTGAAAAATCATGTTTAATTCATATTTAAAGAGGGTTTGAGGAAAGAGACGATAGAAGGTATAAACTAATCATGACGAGACTGGAAAAGCTAATTTACTGAGGAAACATAAGAGGAGTGTTGAGTGTTTTGTTCAGGTTTCCGGTCACGAATTTAGAGTGAACCTGGTTAGCTGTATTTCACGTGTGTGTGTTTCCTCCAGGAATGTTCTGTTTTTTAAATACAGGTGTGGATAAACTGAAGTCCACCAGGCTTGGCTTTATTCCAGGCAAGTGTGACAGAAGAGAGCGGTGTAAAGGAGGAGAGGAGATTTTCAAGGAGGCGATAATAATTATAGAGCATGTGATCTGAATGATTCAGAAGGAAAATAGAAAGAGGGGACTGACTGACTGATGGATAACGGGAATGTGGCTGAGGGTTTGGAGAGAGCAGTGAGGTTAAAGAATCATGTCAGTGAGTGGGAGCTAGGGGAGGAGGTGTGGGTTAGAGACTGGCTTTCGTGAAACAGTTGGAGATGGTACGATACAGTAGTAACACAGGAGTGGGTGACAGTAAGACTAGCTCAGCTGTCATATGGTGGAAGGAAAAGCAACTGGAGATGAGAACGGTTAGGAGCTGAAAATTCAGCGTTTAGATGTTATCTCATTTTGCACACATCTCAATGTTTTGCGCTTGTTGGTCTATCTTTCCAATAAGTGTGTTATTCTCTGAAGGAAGGAACTCCATTTGTTTTATCACGGCTTCCTCCCTCATGCCCAGCACAGTACCTGACCCATAAAATACCCAATAAATATTTACTGAATGGGCAGAGAGGTCCATTCTTTTAAAAATTCTGGAAGTTATTCCCGAATCGAGAGCTGCACCCTAGGACCATTGTCTTGACTCCTTATGGACCACTTTCTTGACCTGCCTTGTCGGTAATGGCATTTACTGCTGCTAGGGAAGCACTCCTGTTTAATTCTCCTTGGTATATAATATCGGGCTTGCTGAGGAAGTAATTCACTCCCTTGCACAGTATTCCCTTCGTTAGGACCCACAGGGGAAACTTTTCTAAGATTTCATTGCTAGGAAGACCTGTGACTCTCTAAGCGAACTGACATTTTGTGAGCCTCGTAAGCAAATGTGTATTCCTCTTTGCTTTGCCCATTACAGCCAGATTCAGGGCTTAGGCTCAACTTTGCAATTATGCAGAACAAATATGGCATCGATTTCTTAGGAATAATTTTACCCTTTGCTTTATCTGGTTATTTTTTCTTGATTTCCTCAACTCGGTGATTTCTTTTCATGTTTCATTTCTATTCTAGAATATTTCGTGAATATGTAAAACTAAAGTGTGTTTCCCCAAGGTTCAGCTGGATGGAATTTTATCCTGACTCCTTTGACTGGTACGTGCTTCTGGTGATCAGGTTAAAAGAGAGCCTGTTATTTTGTAACCTATAATAGCGAAGATTTAGCTTATAAACATTTACAAACAATACGTGTTTCTCAGAATTTAGAGCTAATCTTTTTGAGTTAAGTTTGGAATTTCTACATAGAATGTTAAACGGGTCACCTATTTTGGACTTAATAACAAACACAAAATTGCTTACAAAAAATAAACACATTTTTGAGCATTTATCAATTAAATCAAAAGCTCCTATCAGAGCCTTTATTAATTTAATTAAAGAATCTTATGAATTTTTTGAGCATATGCTTGCTTAATCAAATAATTGAAGAAGTGTGGAAGAACTAAGTCATGACTAAGGACTTTGGGAGCCTTATTAGAAATGCAAATGCAGGGGCGCCTGGGTGGCACAGCGGTTAAGCGTCTGCCTTCGGCTCAGGGCCTGATCCCGGCGTTATGGGTTCGAGCCCCACATCAGGCTCCTCCGCTGTGAGCCTGCTTCTTCCTCTCACACTCCCCCTGCTTGTGTTCCCTCTCTTGCTGGCTGTCTCTCTCTCTCTGTCAAATAAATAAATGAAATCTTTAAAAAAAAAAAAAGAAATGCAAATGCAATAATAAGGCAGAAATCAAGATGACAAATATGGACAAAGGCCACTGCAGAATGAGAAGGATGACTGGATATGAGAAGACATGGGAAATTCTATAGGACTAACCACAGAGGAATACCGGGCACAAAAATCTACACACAAAAGAAAATGAAAAGGAAAAACAGAGGAAACGTGTTACAGCTATGAGCTTTGCAATACGCGATATTGAAGAGTCACTAAATATATTGAGAGAGTACATAAATACTGTCATTATGGGAAAGTTTATTCCAGAACACAAGCTGAGACACCTACTATATTTTATAAGAGTTGCTTTCTGCAGCTGGAAATGTGGCATCTACAGGACACAAGTACAGCTCAGCCGTGGTGCCTGCACCAGTGGGGCAGAGACCAGACCACGGTGTGTGATTTGGACGGGGGTGACTGTCAGCTTCTTTCTGTAAAGTTTGATCACTGAGCTCACTAAGTATTGTATCTGAGAAGAATGAGATTGTCGATTATGTTGGCCATGAAATAGATGCATAGGAAAATAAAATGCGTTAATATTTTATCAACAACTGTAAAAATATTCCAGAATGGTATAAGTTATGTTGGCAAAGCAAGGTTTACATATTTTTGTAAGCTACCTCAAATCCTTCCTTGGGAGAAGCAGGGCTCTTCATTAACGAATGTAAAATGGACTACATAAAGTTATATTTTCAGGGGCGCCTGGGTGGCACAGCGGTTAAGTGTCTGCCTTCGGCTCAGGGCGTGATCCCGGCATTCTGGGATTGAGCCCCGCATCAGGCTCCTCCGCTAGGAGCCTGCTTCTTCCTCTCCCACTCCCCCTGCTTGTAATCCCTCTCTCGCTGGCTGTCTCTATCTCTGTCGAATAAATAAATAAAATCTTAAAAAAAAAAGTTATATTTTCAGTATTGAATTAAAAAAATGACTCTAGGAATGGAATGTTTATTATTAGTGTTATTAGATCTATTAACCCTCATACATGGTGTGCTTCTAATGTGCTAAACAAATGTTAAACATTTTTTTGTGCCTTATTCCTTTAATCCTCACCGTAATCTGATGATAGGGATGACCGTGATTCCCATTCATGCATATGCAGCAAATATTTATTGAGTTCCTAATATGTGCTGGCGACTTTTCTCGTGAGTGAGACAGAGACCTTGCTTTCATGGTATTTCCTTACCAACGGAGGACAATAAACACAGACGCTAACAGAATGCCAATAGTAATAAATGCCAGGAGAAATGTAAGACTAGACAAGGGGATGGGGAGTGACGGGGGTACAATTTTTGAAGAGTAGTCTGGGGGGGCCTCCCTGAGGAGGTGACATTTGAGGAGAAACCTGCATACAGTGAGAAAGTGAGTCATTTCATAAACACCCAAGTTCTGGGCTAATTCTACCACAGGCCTCAAGGGCGGTTTGGAAAGTAGGATCTCAATTCCTGGAATTCCATCTTCCAAAGTCAGGGCTCCCGGCTCCCACCGCTCGGCAGCAGTCCTGCCGCGGCCACAGCAGTGCGGCTAGGCTGCAATTTCATGGCAGGGAGATAAACATGTCTTTGATGAAAACAGATTTGAAAACCAGCTGGGCTCTGTTTTGCTGCATGAAAATAGTGAGAGGGGAGTGTCTTTGGGAACTGTGCTGTGTAGGGTCGGCACTTCTGAAGCATTACTTGACGAGGTACCCGCAGAACGTTCACCTTGCTTGAGGGTAATTCATGCTGTGTCTTGCGCCTGAGTCCTTCAGGATCCAGTTGATAGAATGGAAACACATTTACCTCTTTTAACCTCCTCTCACTAGTTTCCCTGTCATGCTATCGTGGCTACTAGAAGGGAATGCAGACTGTCCCATTTACACTTCACAGCCCACCTCTGTTCAGCTAGAATTCCTCTCACCTCCCCTTCTCTCCCTGATCCCCTCAATACAGAGAATGGACAGTCCCTGGCTGGTCCCACAGCACTGTGTGTCTGGACTGGGTTTAATCACCTCCTTTCCCAGGGTAGGAGTGAGTACGGGTGGTAGAGCCTGTTTACGAGAAGGAGGGGAGGGCATGCTATCAGTGGGAGCCTGGCTGGGATAAGCCGCCAAGGAAAGCCTGGTCCCTAAATATGCAAAATGACAGTCTTGGAGTTGATGCGGATTTGAGTAAATCTCTGAAGTTGCCGGAGAGGTCACAGAAGGGCTCAGGGAATTCCAACCTGTTTGTTCATTTGCTCATGTGCACATTTTCCACATGCTTATTAGGCAACTTCAATGTCCACCGCGCAGTTCTTATCCCAGAAGGTGGTCTCATGGGACAGACAGGTGTGAACAAGGCCATTGCATTCAGGATTACAAGTGGTATAAAGAAGTACACACCGGTGATGTCAGAAACACCAAAGGTGACTCCTGGGGGGTTCAAAATAGCTTCACAGAAGGTGCTCTTGAGGGTGGACCTTGGTGGAGAAGTAGAATTTGCCAGAGAGAGAAAGAATGAAGGGCAGTGTTCTAAGATAGAGGGGATAGCGTGTCCAAAGACAGAATTCAGAAGTGGCCCAGCTGTCTTAGGAGACAGCACTGGGGCACGAGATGCCTCTGCAGGGACCCGAGGAGGGATGGCTGGAGGGGAGGCTGGCTGGGCCAGACGCAGGGCCTTCTCTTCCCAGCCAGATCGGGCCTTTTTCTCTCCCTCTGTGGAATGGAACCATAGGTTTTGGGAACATCTAGTGGATAAGGAACCTGACGCCCACATGGCTAATGATGTGGAGCACTTTTTCATGAGTCTGTTGGCCATTTGTATGTCTTCTTTGGAGAAGCGTCTGTTCCTATCTTCTGTCCATTTTTGAACCACATTGAGATACCACCTTACGCCAGTTAGAATGGCAAAAATTGACAAGGCAGGAAACAACAAATGTTGGAGAGGATGTGGAGAAAGGGGATCCCTCCTGCATTGTTGGTGGGAATGCAAGTTGGTACAGCCACTCTGGAAAACAGTGTGGAGGTCCCTCAAAAAGTTAGAAATAGAGCTATGCTATGACCCAGCAATTGCACTACTGGGTATTTACCCCAAAGATACAGACATAGTGAAAAGAAGGGGCACATGCACCCAATGTTCAGAGCAGCAGTGTCCACGATAGCCAAACTGTGGAAGGAGCCGAGACGCCCTTCAACAGATGACTGGATTAAGAAGATGTGGTCCATATATACGATGGAATATTACTCAGCCATCAGAAAGGATGAATACCCACCATTTGCATCGACATGGATGGAACTGGAGGAGATTATGCTAAGTGAAATAAGTCAAGCAGAGAAAGACAATTCTCATGTGGTTTCACTTATATGTGCAACATAAGGAATAACGTGGAGGACATCAGGAGAAGGAAGGGGAACATGAAGGGGGGAGGTCAGAGGGGGAGACAAACCGTGAGAGACTACAGATTCTGGGAAACAAACTGAAGGTTTTAGAGGGGAGGGGCGTGAGAGGATGGGTTAGCCCGATGATGGGTATCAAGGAGGGCAAGTATTGCATGGAGCACTGGGTATTATATGAAAATAATGAATCATGGAACACTACATCAAAAACTAATGATGTACTGTATGGTGACTAACATGACATAAAAAAAAAAAAGAAAGAAAAACAACCTGATGCCCAGATGGTGACTTGATTAAACTAGATATTTAAAAATAGAAAATCATTTAAGAGTTATTGCCAAGTGAGAAATTCCTGAAGATTTTTGTTGTTTGCATATATATGTATTATTTATGTATTATGTATTATGATTTTTTTTCCTTAGCTGTCCTCGTGTGCAAGGGATGGGCAATGTGTCATAAGGGCTGTGGATTCTTACAGCCACGAGAAGTTGGTCCCGTCAATGAGTTTGCTGCACGGCACGAAGACTCATGCTTTGGACGCTCACACGCCACGCAGGTGGGAGTACGAATTGGAACAGCGCTTCTTGAGGGCAATTTGGATGTGCATGGACACAACCTATGCAATCTGCACAGCGTCGACCTCACACTCCTTTTTGAAGAATTTATCCTAAGGGAAGGGCCAGATTTGCATCTAGAGTATTCACTCATTGTAGCATTTTTTACGATGTCAAGAAACTGGAGATCGCCTATATTTTCTAATAAAATAATTGTGGTATAATGGAGAGCTCTGTTGATGTTAAAAGGATTAAACAGAAGTTTATTTGTTTTTATGGAAATGTATTCCTAAATGAAAAAGTAGTTTATAAAATAATGTGCCAAAGACTCTAATCTTGTAAAAATTAGATGTACAGTCTACTGACGTGAAGTACCAAAGAAGTCCAGAAAAATATATACACAGATGTCAATTGTAAGTAGTAGGATAATAAATAATTTTCAACTCCTACCATTGGCTTATCTATATAATTTCTAGGGTTTTCTGTTTGTTCGTTTAACAATAAACATGTATTACTCTGTGGCTTGCACAATATAATTTCCCCACGTGTGTGCACACTGGCTGGTTGACTGGTCAGCACACCTTTTTAAGATTTTTCTGTTATTCCATCCGGGACTGTTGGGCCAACAACTCAGGAAAATGAAAAAAAAAAAAAAAAGTTGGGGGACCATATATTATGTTTGGAAAACTTCTGCCTTGTGTAGGCCATGTCTGTGATGAGAAAGATAAGCTGGGCTTATCTCCGTTCCTTTTTGGAAAGCACTCATCTTTAGATTAAGCATTGCTGGCAAACTTCCAGAATTCCCATTTCGTTAGTAACTGAGCAGTGTCATACATTGGATAAAAGCATCTGCTATTTTTCAAGTCGTCTGTGCTGTGCAAAAGTCTCTCCCGGACACCTGGATTCTTTTTCAAGAACCGTATTTTCATATGCAGCACATACAGATGGAAATGATCTGGATTTAACCAGTCCTCCTAGGGAGGGCGGCTTATTTGGTTTTTGTCCACTGTTGTGACTCTAGGGTTCACGTGTGCGTCACCGGAATCTTGTGTCTATTTCTAAAACTTTTAGAAAGGATTCTCTACCTTGGGTTTTATGAAGATCATAAACATGTTGTGGAAAATGAATTGAAATGCCATTCACTGTTCTTATGTATCGCCTTCAAGCATCAAAGAAAGACACGTAGCAGATCGTGCCCGTTTCTGTTTGCCTTCCTTGTTGCAGAACTTGGAGATAACCTTTCACTAGATTAGTTCTGATCCAAACTAGATTCTTTTCTGCATGTCTCCTGTTGCTTTTATCTGAAAAGGTCTTACCTGCCCTGGGGTGTCTGCAACCTGCTTGTGCCTTTATGAGAGACTTTGTTTCTGGCAGAACTAAGGATTGAGATATTAACTGCTGCAGGTGTCCCCTGTTTTTCCTCCTCCTTTCTTGGTTCAGAGGGAAACAAGGTTGTTGTGTTTCTTTGCCCCAGAAATTTTTGCAGGGCAGTGAGGGGAGTGGGGGCAAAGGCCCTTCCAGTGTGTGATAAAATCTTGAGCTCGTCAGAGATGTGTTGGGTATCCTGGAGAAGAGTGGTGTGGAGGGAGTACCTTTGAGGACAAGATGAGAGTAGGGGTGTGGAGGTCGGGTGGGACCCACACCCTGCTCCCAGCAGTGCTCTGGGAGGGGCAAGGCTTCCAGAGGGTGAAGGTCACCGCAGCACCTGTGAGATGGGCGGAGACTCTCTGCTTCAGAGCAGTCACACTTCAAGGGACCCTGTGGACATAGACTTTGAACATGTCAGGGGAAGCTGTCGGAAAAAATGAGGACCCGCCCCTAGTTCAGGGTTTTTTTCGGTAAATCTTCCAAATAGTGGAGGAGAAAGAGGCTGGAATAGAAGTCCGAGAGGCCACGTACCTCCCTCCCTGAATGATGTGAGCTTAGAGGTATACTTGTGTCGGTGAAGAGAAAATGCTGTTTCTGGCTCTGAGTCCGTCGTATACATTTTTTTAGAAGACTTGTTTCCTTTCAACATGCTGGAGTCTCCAACATGCTGCCTGTGGTCGTATACGTTTCTGAGGTTTGTAGATCTAAAATGAAACTGGATTACTGCATTCCCTTTGCGAGGATTAGTAATTTGGAGGCCAGAAGCTGAATCTTTAAGGGCTGTGGTTATTAAGGGAGTTTGCAACCTCGTTGTGCAGGAAAAGTCACTTCCAGGTTGGAGCTGAGCAGAGACAGCCTATTTCTGTAGCTTCGTGAGATTTCCCCTATCACGTTAGTAAGCCTCGTCCCTCCCCTCTGTGGCCGCGCTGGCTATCATTGTTTCTCTATGTGTCGGAGCAGGTAAGCCATTTTTAGTAACACTATTTAAAACTATGCCATTGATTATTCCTCGGTTTCTATCATGGTTTCGGAGGCCATGCTGCATCAAATGGGGCTCTCAGTGCAGGCTGGAGCCATAAGGATGACACACTATGGAAATGCGCTGGCATTACGAGCTGCAGAGGAGGAATAAAGGTAGGAGCCCTGACCTCAGCTTTCCGACAGCTCAGTGGCGGAGTTAGAACAGAGTCACCAACACCTATAACACACAACCTTAAAATAAGGCAGGTATTAATAAGGGCTATAATCAAGTTGCAAGGCATTGCGGGCATTTAAAAAAGAGAGCGTTTATTCCTGGATGGGTATGTGTAGACGAGTCCTGAATGATGCAGAGGATTTGGGTGGACAGAAGGCAAAAGGTAATTTATGTTTCTATTATTCATGATGTTTTATAACTAAAGCCTATGGATTTGGTTCTTAAGATAACCCATAGGCAACCTAAATCGCCATATTTTCCCATCACGTCTTAAGTCTGAGTTTGAGGCAGATTGGAACAAGGGAAGATTGTGTTCCATTTCTTTTTAGGAGAGTTTTAGTTTCATTTCCTTTTTCCTTTCCATTCTTTTAAACTGAAGACTGAGCTGAGCTAGTGGTGTGAGTCGAGGCATTCTCCAGACATCAGGGATGACTGCGGACAAGGGGAGGTTTCGAGCTCCCTTCTCCTTGGAATGATACTGCACTGGCCCTCCCCAGCCTGCCTGTGCTTGAGAACCACGTCAGAGCAGGCAAGAGGAGGCGGTAGAAGGGAGTCAGTGTCTCCGGGTTGCTTAGCTATAAATTGCTGAACACCACACACGGAAAGGCCCGGGGCAGAATGAGGCAATGAAGTGTGGGGGACATGGTGACCAATGGAAGCGTGCTCTCCACACACGTTTTGAATCATCAAGGAGACAATAGTGAAATGGAGAGGGACCCGGATAGAAAAATTTCCAGATCTAATAGCACCGAGGCTGGCCGTTCTATTATCATATAACCATAATAGTTAGTATTTGTTGAGCATTCACTTGCAGCCAAGCTCTTGACATGCATAATCTTATTTACTGCACGTAATGACCCCATGCAGGCGATACAACTGTTATCCCTATTTTATAGACGGGGAAATTTAGGCAGAGGAGTTAAGACAATTAGCCAAGCTTATTAGCTAGTAGCTAGTGAACCGTTGAAGTCTGGCTGCAGAGCCCCAAAGTGTAATTCTTCTGCCACACCGACTGTCTGCTTTCAGGAGAGCAGAGCAGGGCATGCATAGGGAATTTCTGTTAGTGCTCCCGGCATTTCGGTTGGTAATGGAGACATCACTGAGTTTACTTGGATCAGCAGAGATAATGTAACGAACCGTATTAAAACAAAAGCACTGGCTGTCTTCATGTTTCACATGTCCTCAGATGTTTTCTCTTTCATCCTCTGCCATCAGTAGGGTCGTGGCTAGACAGTGGCATTTTTAAAAAGCATCAATAATGAATTAAAATAGCTTTTTGATGGGAAAACTATCCCTAGCCTATAAAAGAGTAACACTTAAGAACATCTGGAGTTGACGGAGGAGAGCAAATGAAACATATTTGCAACATGGTGTATTTTGCTGGTTTCGTTTCTGAAAGATAAACAAGCCAGCAAACTCTACCACTGAAGATCGCTTTGAGTTACAAGGTTGTAATATTTATTCACCAATCAGGAAACATGAGCTTGCATCCCTAAATAGGCCTTTGCTTTTCAGACACATATTTGTATAATTCTTCAGCTTCCTGCGGGAGGAGTGATGTTGAACCTGTATCCTGTGTTCAGTTGCTGTTTACAAGTTCACAGCCAATGCTAGGCTCCAGTTCCAATTTTAGAAGGAGAGAACATTTCTAAGAGAGCCTTCACATTTACATCTCTACCAAAGGGATGACACAAACACATTGGAATTAATAGGAATTTTAATTAAATGTGTCCCCTCCTGGAGTTGTCATGCACTGTTCTCTAGGACTCGAGTGCAAGGGGTCTCTTAAGGACATACACAACCTTAAAGAAAATTCACTTCTATTTTGGTAAAGGTAATGCGTGCACATAATACGAAATGCAAAAGGTGTTAATAATATATACTGAAAAGTGAAGGTCCCTGCAACCCCATCCCCAAGCCACGGTAGGTACTGTTTCTTGCCTTGTGTCACATGACACCTTGATTCAGATAATTTGAGAGTATTTTGACTGGACTGTAAAACAATCAATTAAACTTTCGCCTTGAAAGAAGTTACCAAATAACACTCACGCATGAGGCAAGCCTGCACTCCTCACCCCTCCCTTACAGCCAGTTCTTTCTTTACTGCAGCTCTGATACTCACGCCATTAAGGACGCGATGAGGGAGAAGGTGGGAGGTAGGGGGTTGGTGAAGTTCGGGGAGGGGCAAGAATGGTGGGCAGTCAAAGCAGGGTACGATGAGAGGTGGCGTACGAATCGAACCGTGGGCTGTGCAGGCTCATTTTTTAAATTCAATTTTACAGCTCAATTTGGCTGCTTCGCGATGTTGTGTTTTATGTGAGGCAAAGCTTTAGTGACAGCCCTCAGAGACGCTTGGAATCTGATTAGGACATTTGGTTGGCTAAGGTAATATAACAGGAGTTCGTGACTAAGCCCTAATGGTGAGTAAGCGCTGAAAGCCCCTATTGCATGTTCCAGCCTTTATCACTGGGGGGATCGAGCAGCACCCCCACTTTAAGCAGCGTGAACAGGGGGAAGGTAGGAGGCTGCTGCGGAGAATGTGCTTCCAGACTTCACCGAAGCTTTCCCATGCCCACAGGCTGTGAGTGATTTGTAACACCTGTTCTTACACCCCCATCCCTCCCATCCCCTCCACCCCCCAAAAAAGTTTACCATGGTTTCTAGTTTTGATTGGTTCATTACAACGTAGTGTAGTGGAAATATGGAAATCAAGGGATATATATATACATAATTATTATTATATCTCTCCGTATATGTATGTGGAAAGAGAGTTGCATTTTCCAGCAGGATGAAAGAAGATGGCCAAGATGAGGTTTCCAGCATTGGAGCCTTGTTGCCTTAGCTAACTCATGCCTTCAGAGCTGAGCTGGAATGACTCAGCCCCACTCAGCAAGGCAGGTGAGGGTGGCGGACGATGGCAGCATGTTTGAATGCTTCTTTTATGATGAATACGGGGGGTAATACAGAGTGACCAGGAGCAATGCTAAGAGGACATGCTGAGGAAAGAGAAAGAATTGTTTTAAGCATGACCAAGGAATTTTAAGGAATTGGCTCATGGATTATGAAGGCAGGCAAGCCCAAAATCTTTAGAGATGGCTGGAGGCCCAAGAAGAGCTGATATTGCAGTTCAAGATCTCCTGCTGGTGAAATTCCCTCTTGGGACGGGGCTGGGGGTGATGAGAGGTCCATCTTTGGTTGTATTTAGGCCTTCACCTGATTGAAGGAGGCTCAACTTCCTGATGGAAGGCAATCTGCTCTACTCAAAATCTGCAAATTTAAATGTTACCCTTACCCCAAAATATCCTCACAGAAACATTCAGAATAATGTTTGCCCAAATATCTGGGCGACATGGCCCATCCAAACTGACACACAAAATTAACTCTCACAGAGACTCAGGCACACAGGGATGAAGATACTGTAAAGACGCAGTCAGAGATTTGAGTGATGTGTCTACAAGCCAAGAAACACCAAGGACAGCTGGCAACTGTGAAAGGCTAGGACAGATGTCTAGGTTGGTTTCTCCTACAGAGCTTCCAGAAGGAATCAATCCTGCCAATATCTTGATTTTGTTGATGTTGTTGTTGTTGTTGTTTTATAAGTTGATTTTGGACTTCTGCCCTCTTGAGCTGTCAGAGAACACATTTATGATGGTTTAAGCCCCCTCATTTATGGCGTTTCTTACAGTAGCCTGCAAAATAACATATAGCTAAACTCAGCAGTATCCCAGCCACACTTCCCAGTAGAAGTTAGGGTCTGAGGTCCCACTCTGGGACTAGGTTGGGGTGTTCACGATGCCAGGCACATTGGCAGAGCTTTGGGGAGGACCGTGAAAGAAAAGAAAGGCTTAGATACAGGGTTTCCGGGGGGAGGGGGCACTTCCTATGAAAGCCAAGGGCAAAGACACTGAAAAGAAGTGGAACATATATGATAGGAAAACAGGGGTTAATTTCCTTATATGTGAAAAGCTACTACAAAAAGTCAGGAAAGAAAAGATAAACGCCTTTTAGAAAAGTGAGGAAAATTGAGGAACAATCCATGTAGAAAGGAAGAAGCCGGTGAATCGCTACCAGCACAACCTGGGCTCATTGTGCACCCTCCCTCCCCTTAAATTTGTACTCCAAATGTGTTCTTTTAAGTATTTCCTGAAGATGCCACACCCGGAACCCGGCTTGTGAGGACCAGAGAGAAGGCCCGAACAGCCAGATGGAGTAAAGGTGGGCACCGCACCCCTGGCCTCATCACCCAGCAGCAGGCCAGGTGCTTCTACACCGAGATGGTTTCCTCGGACCTGGAACAAAGGGTGATGGGAAATATGAAAGCATGATCAGTTGATTAATCAAGAAACAGGCATTTACCAAAGACCCGCTTTGTCTCTAGCACTCTCCTGGGCACCGTGAGGAGGACGAGAACACCACTCTGTGCCCCTCGACCCCCTCCATGCAAAAGAAAAGACAGGGACGAGGAATGGTAGAACAACCACCCAAGGAGGGATCCATCATTTGGCCTAGATCCTGTCAGTGGTTTCCAGCTCGGGGTGCATATTAGAATCCCTGGAGAGCTTTTTACAAAATGCAGATGCCCACTAGAAAGTTCATAGTAGTAGCGCTCCTTGCAAGCGCTCCAGGCTGGAAAATCTCCCGATGCACATCAACAGGAGTTTGGACAAATAATTATGGATTATTCACCTAATGGAGTACCATTCAGCAAGGAGATGGAAAGATTGACAACTACACACATCGATGTGGATAAATCTCTTTCGTATAATGTAGAGTGAAAGAAACCAGATACAAAATATCACACTTCAATATGCCATTGTAACGTAAGATGCTCGCCACACAGGAACCTTGGCACAGGTGTCTAGGAACTCTCTGTACTACCTACACTTTTCCTGTAAAAGTAAACTGTTCTAAAATGTAAAAGCTTATTTAAGTGTAAAAAAAAAAATCAACCGTATGGTTCCATTTATGTCAAGTACGAAGACAGACAAAATCTGTCTTATGCTGTTAGAAATCAGGAACGTGTTTACCATGGGGGGAGTGGTTTCTGGAAGGGTACGTGAGAGGACTGGGGGGAACTGGTAACATTCTGTGTCATGATCTGTGCGCTGGTTAGACGGGCATGTTTCACTGTGGAAACTCACCCAACCGAACACTCACATGCACTTTCTGTAAGTAATATTTTATTTCAATAAAAAGCTAAAAGCTAATCTGATGTCTAATCCTATCTAGACTCACTGAATCAGGTTTCTTGGAGGAGGGCCTGGGCATTAGTATTTTTAAAAGCTCCCTAGGTTATTCTACTGCTCACCCAGGATTGAGAGCAACTGTTATTTGTCCTGTAGGCAGCGAGAGAAGCCCGAAACCAGTAGAGACTTGAGCTGTGAATTCAAGCTTCCCAGAGAGGGCAGACCATGGTCCTCAAAGGCGAGGCGGGATTGATGAGGCCAGTGGGGCCGCACAATAGATGAGCATTTTGAGCCCAGGAAACGTTCAATTTCCAATTCTGATTTTCCTGTTTCTCTGGTGGTGGCTATATTTTCACATAGAAACTTGATTCCTTAGAAACTTGATCTTAAATGCTCTTAGGTTCAAGAGCTTGTGAACAGGGTCTCGCCAGAATTCATGCAAATAGAATTAAAAAGCAATTAGTGTTGTGTCCCCTAAACACTATATTTTATCTAATTTGTACCCTTTCTCGTATGTCTACTCAAGCCCCAGTAAGCCCTCCAGAAAGCATGCTTGAAATAAATGACTGGAAAAACAAGCCCCAGCATTTAGGTTGGATCAACAGAAGCACTCCCGGTAGTATCAGTGATCAACTGCTAAGACAGAATACATTTAAGTGTACAAAATCAGGGAAGGGAAACTTCATCGGGGCAAAGTTGGATGGATCCTGGCTTATGGAGGAACTTCTGTCCGAGTGCGTGTCGCTGGTTATGTTATTAGTAGTCCGGACGGGCTAGCTGACCCACTGATAGGCTTCTTACTTAGGAGAGAGGAGCTATAGAGCACCCACTGAGAACATCTTTCTAGGTGAAAATGGTAAGAATAGCCAGCTTTTACTGAATGCTCACACCACACCAAGCACACGGCCAAGCTCTTTCCATTAATGACCTAATTTAATCCTCGCTTCGATCTTATGAATCCCCACTTGACAGATGAGAAACCTGATGCCCGGGACTCACAGTTTATCCATGTTCCCACGCCCTGGCAGAAGCTTAGCCAGTTATGTCAATGCTGTTCACTTCCAGACCATGTTCTTAACCATGGTTAAGTAACTCAACGATACTGCCTCCAGTCGTCCTGGAAAAGTTGGGATGATATAACCCTGTGACAACGTGTCCATAAAGCTGCGCTTCTCCTTCCCAGCCCAGATACACCCTCCCCCACCCAAGCTCAGCTTGTCACCTCCTCCTTTCTTCTCCCTCTTGCTTTTTCATCCGTGGATACTCACATTTATTCTGGAGAGTTGTTTCTCCTTCCTCCGCTTCTCATCTCTAGAAGTCCGGCTGGTGAATTAAATCATGCTAAGATATTTGCGATTTGCTGAGTGATTTCTCTCGAGAGTGATGGTCCTTGATGAGAAACTCCCCTGGGAGGATGGCACTTACCACCATGAGTGCTTATGAAGGTGACATAAGCTGGCCCAGGCGTCAGCAAACTGCAGCCAACTGGCCAAATCCTGTGTTAGTAAATGCAATTATGTGGGACACCGCTGCGTCCTTCTGTGTATAGACCATCTATGGCTGCTTTGACACTGCAACTGCAGCCTAAAACTTTGACTGGGCCTTTCGGAGCAAGTTGGCCCATCCCCGAGCTAAGCTATGCAGGGGCTCTGTGCAGAACTCACACATAGGCACTCGATAAATGGCAATTTCCTTTCCTGCAGGGGCCAGGCATCTTCCTGGGGTGAGTTCCGGCAGGGGGAGCCTTCTACAATCACAGCACAGGGCTGATGGCTGCCCCTGCCCCTTCGCGGCAGGCCATGGAGGCCACAGTCCTCGCGGGATATTCAGTTGCCCTGTGTGGCAAGTGACAAAGTGACAGGCGTCCTCGCAGAAACAAAGCAATGTGTTGTTAGTCCTCGTGCGAAGAGGGTTTTCTGGCGTGCAGGCAGCAGGGATTGGGAGTGTGCGGTGAGCAGGACCGCAGGATTGATGCCTCAGTGTCACAGACACACGACAGTGATGTGTCCTGACAGCTGTTTCCTTCACCGGCTTAGAGAAGGGACTTAATGTCCCCTTCAACATATGTTTAAAATATCAAAAACTGAAACTGCCTGGAAATATTTGAAGTTACCTTGAAGTTAACGGCAGCGTCTGCTTCTTTATTGCACTTTTTTAAGAACCATTTTCCATCATGCAATCCTGCTTTCCGCCAGTTAGCTGCAGGGGTGGCTGGAAGTTGTTGTGGACAAAATTGAGTGGCTACCATGCAGCCATTCCAAGAAGTCACTAAATGCAACCCCTCGATTGCTCCAGTAATTTTACTTTTTCTAAACTGGGGCAGTGGGGGACCTGCACTTTGTGGACCGTTCTCTTCAGGAACTGTAACTCCCTTCCTAGGGACACACAAGGACCGGGATCTACTCTTTTCTCCCGGATGACTTAGAAGGTCTTCAACCTTCTTAATAGGTCACATGTGACTTGATATCCCACATTATACCTCTCATCACCTTCACTAAGATCTAGTTTCTGTGAGGTTGCTACAGTGGTGGAGGTTGGAATTAGTAAGAAAGTAACCCTGCTGGGGCTCTTGGCTGGCTCAGACAGTTAAGTGTCCGACTCTTGATTTCACCTCAGGTCATGATCTCAGGGTTGTGAGATCGAGCCCCGTGTCGGACTCCATGCTGGGCTTGGAGCCTGCTTAAGATTCTCTTTCTCTCTCTCCCTGTACACCTCCTGCCCCCTCCACCTGCTTGCACATGCGCGTTCTCTTTTTCTCCCTCTCTCTCTGAAAAAAAAAAAAAAAAGAGAGATAAAGTAGCCCCGTTGTCCTAGCCTGGCTTCCCTAGAGGCCAAGGCTTACTGGAACAACAGCTCCAGAGAGCAGGGATGAGGGCTGAGGGAAGTGAGGCAGGAAGGAGGAGGGATGGAGTGAAGAGGGGCTGTAGAACTAGACTCTAAATGAGGAGAGCTTGGTCCACAGGCTCTTAGTTCCCCTGTGCCTCCTGACTGCATGCGTAGGCCCCCAGTGGAGTCCTGAGAAGTCGCAGGGCTGCTGGTCATCGATGTGGCCACTTCGTTATCCGGTGTCCCTCAGCACTCCTGATTTTGCAGCTCTCTGCTCGAGGCTCTGTCTGGTTGCAGGAGCACGTCTGGCCCACCTACCAGGGAGCTCACATTCCTGGGAGCTAAGAGTTGGGGCTCACTACGCTGGGGTCTTCATCCCTTGGGTGTGGCGACTGGAAAGCATGTGCTGTGCATCCTCCCAGAGCTGCCAGGGGCACAGAAGCCCAGCTACCCTCTGCAACAGCTCCCCTGGACACTGGCTTTCTTCCTGTTCCTTCTCAGCATCCCTAGCAGCCACTCTAACTTCTGATTTCAGAGTCTGCTTTTAGGAGAACTTAACCGAAGCCAGGAGAAAGGTCCTCAGGGAGGTGAGGGGTGCATGGCATGGGCACGTGGTGGGTGCGGCAGCCCTGCACCTGTGCCACCCTCCAGCTGCAACCACGGCAGGGGTGGAAGTCGGGGGAGGTCGAGAGGACCCGAGGGGGAAACATACAGGTGTCTGATGGTGTCTGCTGTACCTGGCAAGAAGGGGTACAGTTCACTGATTTTAAACTGCCCCTAAATAAGTATTTACCCGGTGCAGAGACTATATTTAAGTCTCTCCACTGTGATTTGGGCACTATGAACATGGCCCACATTTTACAAATGAAGAAACAGAAGCACATAAGGATGAAGTAAGCTGCCTAAGTATTTAATAACAAAAGGTCAGAGGCAGGACTTGAACCCACGGCAATCTACATCCAGATTCTGTGCCTGTAAGTTCATGGTTCAGGGTGATGAATCTTAATCATTGCTGTTTGCAGATTTACCATGATCTGATTTAATTGTAGGGGATCAGAGCCATTCAGCCCCCCTGCTCCATTTACCTCCTCCAGACCCAGTTTCTTAGTTGAGTGTGTGTATGTGTGAGCACTGGGTGTTGGGAGCCTGGGAGCTGGGGGTGAAGACAGTGACCCCTTTCCCTGCAGTGTTGTTCTCCAGAGAAATAACCTCCCACCCTCTGTAATCAAAGCAGAAGCTGGATCTGAGTGTCTCATCTGGGTTTGGGTCTTTTTCCAGGACTAGAGGTTGTTTCTAAATTAGACTCTAACTTACTGGCCATCAAATAGCACAAAGCAACAACTTTTTGATGAGTTAAGTGTAAATGAGTCAGAGGCAGAGATTAAATTTTCCCTCAAATACACATGGGTTAAAAAAAATTATAGTCTCTAGAGAGCCTGGCTCCTTGAGGACCGAGTTTTTGCCAAGTCAGCACACTGGAGAAAGAGTCTGTGACTTTCTGCCAAACCCCAAGCGCCACTGGCTTCCTTGCCTTCGCTTCTTGCTGAACCCGGGAGGAATCTGTCTTCCTAAATCCTCGCTGTCTGTCAGAGCTGAGAGCCCATTTCTGTGCAAATGATTCATTGTTATAATTTGTGCCACTTCCTCACAGACTCAGGGACTTTTCATTTTTTACATCACTTCCTATGTAGTATTTCAACAAGTCTTTTTTCCTCCCCTGTCTCCCTCCTGCCCTTCCATCGTCTCCTCCAACAGATTCGGAGCAGGAGTCCACGACAGGGCTTTCTTTGTCTGGCCCTGAATCTCTCACTCTGCCTCTGGCAGTATATTTCTGACAGGTGCAGAGCAGGCAGGAGGAATGACAGCATCATGCAAAATGCAAGCAAACACAGTGGTGTGCGTCATCATTTCTCCTGCTGGTGTCCCTTTGGGTTACAGTGAAGTCACCTTTGGGGACGACTCTTGTTCTTTTACTGAAACAAAGAGTCGCTGTGGATATCGTTCACCAACCCCCCCTTCTACTTTTAGGAGCGCAACAACGAGAAAAGGATTAGAATGATTTTGAGCATCTTAGATACTTTCCATTCCAGGATTTGGGGTAAAAATGTGTCCCCCATTGCAGGTGGCGATACAAATGAAAGTGCAGGAGGGCCATTGAGGTGCCCCTGCGTATTGGTGGCGGAGGGCCAATTTGCTCAATTGCAGGCAATTCGACTTCTGAGATGGGTGAAATAAACAACCCAGAGCCAGGAAAATAAACCTCTTCTCTTTGCATTTTAATACCAATAAATATGGCTCCGAAAATTGAGCCAGTGGCACTTGCCAATTCCTTTGTGTTCAGAGTGGATTTTAATGAGCACCCAGAGTGTAGTTGTCTCTTGCAAGCTTTCTGCAGAGTGTCCAGAGGATGCCTCAGAACTCCACCTGTAGAAGCTATGGCATCCACACCTGCGACATGCCGGAGGGATGGTCCACTCAGACACTTTTTGCCTGTGGGTCCTGGAAGGTGGTTGGGTCTGAGCAGAGAACAAATTCCAGGGAACACGCACATCAACTTGTCAAACGTTCTGCTGGGTCGGTGGCATATGCTGGCGGAGGATCGTGCCCAGCGAACAGGCTGCGTGCGGCTCATGGAAGAATGCTGAAGGACAGCCTGCTTGACACCGAGCCGTCCACGTGCAAACCACGGTGAAGTTGAACAGCAGATGGAAAACTCCACCAAACCTTTTATTGGCCATATGTCACTTTTGAGTGTTGGCCAACAAACTAAAATTTCAGCTAATATATAATGATTTAAACAGCAAAAAGAGCAGCTGCACTTTGATTTTTGATGCCTTTCCTCCCAGCTTTCCCAGCTCGCTGGAGTTTCTTGAGCTCCTTTCTTTAACCCTACACTCACTCCGAATCTTCTCCAGGTGGCCCCATCTTCAGAACTGCGCTGCTGGTTACATCTGGCTTAGTCGGTCACTCTCTCCTCTTTCTTCCTTGAGCGCTGAGTTTTCTAACTTCTTTGTGGTTATAATTATTTTTTAATTTGGTAAGAAAATGGTACAAAACACAAGACTTGAGTATTTTTATACTTTTGCCCGCTACGCTGTTTCTCTTCTTTTTTTTTTTTTCAAATCCCTCTTGGGTAAGGGCCCCATGCATTCTTTTTGGGGCGCCTGGGTTTGCCTTTGGCTTAGCCTGCAGAGCTAGTCCTCAGAGTAGACTGTGGGAGGGCAGCTCATTCTGATTTATGAGGACATGACCTGAGATGGAGTTTCTCTGGAAAAATTCAGCTCTTTTTACTGTCAGAATCATCTAGAAGGAAATGATCGATGTCAGGAATAAGGAAAGCAGGCCACCTCTTGGCTCTTTAGTCTCTTCTGGCTCTTCTATCCCACACACTTGAAGCGCCAAGTCTCTACTCCCAGCGGCCTTGGACATGATAGCCGGCTTAGTGCTTGAAGCCTCATGGAAGAAGAGGCTTCTTGTTAAACATCGAGGGTTATATAGTTGTTTCTGGGGTCAGTGTGCTGGAAACCACCGGGAAAGGAGTGGGAGAACAATATGAATTTAAACTTGCATGCTTGCCAACCACTAACCCAGTAACTCAATTTAGGAATACATGATTGCTGAAGTTATGCCATCATAAAAGGGTTCTATAGTTGTCACTGTAAGAAACTCCAACTCAGGTTTCTGTGTATTAATTCCTGCAAAACTCAGCCACCTCCCTAATGCTATTCGAGAGATTTTGAACAGCATTGTGAATCAAATTATAGCAGAGTACGTCAAACTCAATGATTTCTATAACGTCGGGAGCCAAGCACATTAAATAGGGAGTAAAATGTACATTCATCATGGGTGTTTGGGTTTGTTTTCTGTTTTTACAAAGAAAGGAAGTAAAAAAATGTTTTTCCTGTAGGGATTTTTAGTTATCTGTTCCCGTGCTAAGCTGGACACCTCACAGAAGAATTATGGTTTTTGTATTTACAGGTTGATTCTCTTTGTGGGTCTGATTAAGATTTTGTCCTGTAGTAAGTTTACTTTGGGGAATTTATCCAGAGACAGAACTGCTGTGTGAAGCAACGTGTGTACACAGTTAACCGCTTCAGCATTATTCATGAAAGCAGGAGATTGGCAGCAAGCCAAAGGTTCATCAGTGGAGAACAGACTACGTTGTAATGGATCCACACGCTGGAATGCAACCTCAAAGAAGGAAGATGGTCTCTATGTCCAGAGATGGAAAAAGCTCCAGGACACTTGTTAGTCAAGGTCAGGCATAGAACACAGTGTGCAGTGCACTATATTTTGTTCCGAGTAACACCTGTGTATACACAAAGACACTTTAGAAGGATACATAAAAGAGTAGGCTGATGGGAGAGCAACAGCAGAGACCACAGGAGGGAATAAGCCATTCACTTTTTCTTTTTCAAATTGAAAGTATTTGACATATAATATTGTATAAATTTAAGGTATATAATGTGTTACTTTGCTACAGTTATATATTGTACTATGATTGCCATTGTATCAATATTATGACATTACATAATTATAGAATTATAATTATACAATTTGCCTATATTTATTTTTCTATGCATTATATCACTATGGCTTATTTATTATTTGTTGCAAGTTTGTAACCTTAAATAATATCAATTTATCCTCCCACCCACTATCCCCTGGTAACTACCATTTTACTCTTATTTTTTTACGAGTTTAACTTTTTCATATTCCACATATAAGTGAGATCATGCAGTATTTGTCTTTCTCTCTCTGACTTATCTCACTTCGCATAATGTACTCAAGGTCCATCCATGTTGTTGCAAATGGCAGAATATTCTCCTTTCCTGTGGTTGAATAATATTCCATTGTATGTATATACACACACATACCACGTCTTTTTTATCCATCCATCCACCGATGGGCTAGGTTGTTTCCATATCTTGGCTATTGTGCATAATGCTTCAGTAAACATGGCAGTGCATATATCTGTTTGAAATACTGTTTTCATTTCCTCTGGATATGTACTCAGTTGGCACTGGCTTCTTAATCTCTTGGGATCTGACTTTTGTACCCACTGTTCTGAGGAAAATTTTCCCTACTGACTCACCTATAATGAATGTCCTAAATGCCAAACTCTCAACGTCCTTGATGTCATTGCTTACTGTTGACCACACACTCCTCCAGAATGAAGTAATTCTAGCTAGCACAATCATGAATTCCGCTGCTCACTAGCTGTGGGTGCTTGGGAACGCCGCTCAGCCTTTACAAACCTCAGCAGATAGAGGGAAGGTGGGAGCTAGTATTTCTGAGTGCCTGCATTGATTGCAGAAGTATCTTTTTTAATCATTACGGTGGCCCTATGAAATAGGTACTATTATTATCTTCATTTTACAGATGAGGAAATTGGAGCTTGGGGAACTTAACTGACTTGCTTCAAGCCATATAACTCCTCTGTTATGGGGTCAAGATGGGAACGCTGGATGGCTAGTCTCTAATGCAAGCTTATGAGGATGTTTCGCGAAGGACAAAAACAATAGTGTTTTCATCCACCATCGTCACCTGCTCTTCTCCGTGACTCTTCACCAGACTATTTCATCCACTTCTCTGGCTGCTCATTTCCCGATGCTTTTGTTGGCTCTTCTTCCTTCTCCTCACGCAAGATTGTCTCCAATGTCCTGCCCTTGTCCTCCTGTCCCTTCCTCCAGAAGAGCTTTGATCTTTACCCTGTGAGTTTTCTTTCCAAGTCTATGTCTATACCTTCAGACATTTATTTCCATTTGCTTGATGGACTTTGTCACCCAGACATCTTGCTGGAACCTGAGCACCAGTATTTCCTGAATCAAATATATCACCTTTTTGCTTACAATCTGGTTCTTCTCCTTGCTTTCTTTTTCTGAGAACGCTACCTCCCCAACTCTGCATTCCTTAAGCTCAAAACCTTACAGAAGACTTTGATTCTTTTTTTCTCCCTTACTACTAGTTTCCAATAAGTTAAAAAAAAATGCTGTTTTGACTTTGACTGACTTCATGTAGTTTTGTTATGCATTATGTCTCGCCTGGGGAGTTCTCTTTTCACTGACCACCTCGCCTCCAGCTTCGTTCCTCTGCTAACTATCTAAGTATCTGATAAATAATCTTCATAGAGAGTGTGCTCATAAGATCTATGGGAGAAAAACTTTAAAATGCTAATAAGGGGCACACAGAGAAAAAGTCTTAATAAATGGAAAGGCCAGGAGCACAAATTATTATAAAGCTGCCAATTCTCCCTAAATTAATCTATAAATTTAATAAGGCTTCAATAAAAATACCAACAGGACTTTTTTTTTTTTGTATTTTTCTGTAACCAGATACACTGATCTGAGAGTTTCTACAGAAAAATAGTATGATAAAATATTGCAGGAAAATTCTGAAAGGGATAAATAAAAGGTGGGGACGAATCCTTAAAGATATTGAAATTATTAAAAAGTGACAATATTTAATATAGCTTAATGTACATAATGAATGAGAACAATCAATAGAATAGAATCAGAAATCGATCCCAATACTTTTATGGAAAGTTAGTACTTGATAAAGGATGAAAATCTAAATTAGTGGAGAAAAATTTACAATTTAATAAATGGTGTTGGGACAACTGGGTAGCCATCTGGAAAATAATAAAGTTGTATTCTCCTAATTCTTTAAGACAAAGTAAGTGCCAGATGGACTACCAACATAAAAATTAAACTATCAAGGTTCTAGGAAAAAAATGGAAAAAAATTTTCTAATGATCTTGGAGTGGAGAAGGACTTCCTAAGCATGCTAGAATTCAGGAGACATAAAAGAAAAGATGGATAAATTTGGCTCTCACAATCAAAGATTTCTGCGTGATAAGAAACAGTATAAATAAAGTCAAAAGACAAATCATAATCTAGGAAAAATATTTGTAACAAACATGTTAGACAAAAGAATAAGTGTGTTAAAATATAAAGAACTTCTACAAATCAATAAGAAAAATATCAACACTCTGCTAGAAAAAATAGCAAAGGGCATGAACAAATAACTCACAAAAGAAATACAAAAGGTACTAGGATCTTTGAACAGATGCCTAGGTCCCTCCACAATAAGCAAATGTAAACTAAAACTGCATTTTTCAGCTAATAGCCAAAGTTCCTTCAAATGTATTTTTGACAACTCGTTTTTGACAAGGATATAGAAAAACAGACATTGGTACATTTTTAAGGTATGTAAATTGATACAACCTCTAAAGAGAGCAATTTCAGAATATTTATCAATATTTAAAGTGTGGATACCTTTCCACACGTCAGTTCCATGTTTAAAATTGTCGCCTACAATTCTAGTTCATCTTGTGCCTGAAGAAACGTATGAAGATATTCACTACAGCACTAAGTCCAATAGCATATTTTACCATCTCAAAAAAAGAAATGAAGAAATAGTAAAGCATGGAACCTGCCACGTTCACTCTCTACTCAACCTGCTCCCCCTTCCCCCGCGTTTCCCATCAGGTATGGAAAGGTTTGTAATCTGGCCCCAGCCTGCCTTTTCTGCCTTGTGTCTTGCCTCTCTCTACACTTCTTACACTTGGTCAAAGGAGCACATTGCTGCCCTGCACAGTCCTATCTTCGTACCTCTTTTTGTGCTGAACTTGCTGAATGCTCTCTTCCCCACCCCTGCCCTGTTCTTTAAAACCGGGCTCACATGCGACCTCTTCTGAAGACACCCTTGAACCCTCGACAAGGGTTCCCTACTT
The DNA here is from genome assembly GCF_017311325.1 of Ursus maritimus. NCBI lineage: Eukaryota > Metazoa > Chordata > Mammalia > Carnivora > Ursidae > Ursus > Ursus maritimus. Next base: position 25,165,833 of record NW_024426119.1, read on the forward strand.
GAAAATCTCTACGTGCTATGACTTTTGCCACAGCATTCTGAGGTCGTCTCTGGAATGACAGTGATATTTTGATGTCCTCCCTTTGATGTAACTGGTCTAACCTGGGGACGCTGTGATACAACCCACAGAAGATAGTATTAATTTACATTTCCCCCAAGAATGAGGCTATCTTCATTGTTTGTTTCTGATGATATAAGTAATACATACACATACTTAAAAAAGTGGAAAATCCCAAGCCTCACTCCCATGTGTGTGCATGTGATAGAATAAAGGAAAGATAATTTTCCTGAAGCAGATCCCTGGGTCAAAGAACACACATATTTACAATTGTGTTGAATGCTGCCAAACTGATCTTCAGAAAAATGTGTCATTCATTCAACAATAGTCATTTACATCAAATATGTACCAGGTACCGGGTGCCAGGTATTTGGGATGCGATGGCGAAACGGCAGATGTGGTCCCTGCCCTTGTGGAGTCTGGTGTAAGGGTTACTAAGGAGAGACACATGGTCCTGTGAGAAAGGACAGTAGAGGATTTGGCATAGTTGGGGAGTTCAAGGATGGCTTCGTGGAGGAAGCGACATTTCAGATAAGGCCTAAAGCTTAAGTGGGAGGTAACTAGACCGGGGTGGGGGTGTGTGTGTGTGTGCGCAAGAGCTCTTCAGCCACAGCCTGTGCAAATGTGGCTGCAGGGGGCCTGCAGAAGGTGTGCATTGCTGGTGTGGAAAGTGAGGGGGAGCCTAGCGCAAGGCGAGGCTGGAGAAGGGGGTCGGGAGCAGGCCACAGATGCGTTTGTATGTCTTGTGAAGGATCTTATTGTTATTCCATCAGCAATGGGAGATATAAGCAGGATTCAGAGAGAGTATTTGTATTTTAAAAAGACAACTTTGGTGGAGTGGAGAACTGATAAACAGGCCAGAACGAACAAGGTTGACATGGTAGGAGACTATTGTAGTCGTCCAGGTGACAGGTGACGCTAGCCTGAATGACAGACGATAACAAGGTGATCAAGGCAGAAATACAGGAAAGTGGATGATTTTATAATTTTACCAATGAATATCGGTATCAGAGTGGATGTCACTGATCTTTCCCATCTTTGCCAGTGTGTGTGTGTGTGTGTGTGTGTGTGTGTGTGTGTGCGGTATGTATTACATGTAATATGGATTATATGTATAACTTAAATAATTTTCCTTTGATTATTAGTAAGGTTGAACATTTTTTCCTATTTCATCGGCTATTTCTTCTTTTGAATTATCTGTCCCTACCCTCTGTCCATTTTCTTATTGGGGTACTTGCCCTTCTTCTGTTCCAGGATCTGGTCCGGGATCCCACATTGCATTTAGGTTTCATTTCTTCATTGTTTTCTCAGCTCAGTGAAAGTTTCTCAGGTGCATATATTTTTATTAATGATTTGACTAGACCATTGTGATATTGACTCAGGGCAGAGCTTGGTAAGAATCCAAGTGTGAAATTAAGGTAAATTTAAACCAACTTTAAAAAAGCAAATGACAATGTGTGATACATGTTGCAAATATTTATCCAGTTTTTTTTTTTTTTTAACTTGGGTGTTTCTGTATGTGTATGTTGATGTGTGATACCATCGTCGAGTCACCGTCTTTCCCTTTATTATCGCCGGCTTTGGTATAGTGCTTAGAAATCCCTCCATCCTAATGGATAGAACTATTTATGTGAGTTGTCTTATATTACTTTTACAACCATACATTTTCAGGTGATGTCAAGTAAGATGCAAGACAGACATCTTCCCTCTGTTCCTTATTCTGTCCGCCCTCCACTCACCAGATGGGACCATAAAAATCAGTTCTGAGGTGGTGCTTAGGATATAAAATCAGCAAAGTCAAAATGACAGAATGCTCTCCTCTGCATTGCTTTGACTTTGCACCGAACTTGGGTCCTGACCAAGGCCTTCCCAGTGTCCTTGGTATTCTTCAATTGTCTTATCAATCCTACCAGACCTTGAGGGCAGGAACCACATCCATCTTCTTCTGTGTAAGACCCAGGCAGCTGGGGCCTCCTTCAACGTCTCTGCCAACATAGCCTTTCAATGCATGTAGTCCTATGAAGAAAACTCAAACTCTACGCACTGATGAAAATGTAGATTTTCTTGCAAGTTTTGTGAGGGATTTATTGGAAGCGAGAATCCATCCTAAATCTCACGGTATGACCATCCAATGTCTGTCTCAGGAAGTGCATTTATCTACTTCCTCTTCCCCTCTCTTCGACAACCACTCTCCAGTGAGAGTAAAAGTCTAGTCAGCAAAATAAAACACACCATGTCAGCCTAAAGAGGGTCTCATGTGTTTTTTTCAAACTTCCTTTAAGGGTTTCAGTTCATCTTATCAAGGCTGTCTCCTTTGATGTTTTTAACAGGGAACTTCACGCATGACGGTCAGTATGTGTCTGGGGAAGTCAACGACGTAGGCAACAATGCCGTTCCGACGCTGGACTGAGGCAGGGACTTAGTATCTAGGAGGTAAAAAGGCTTTCCTTTTCTCATTCCTTCTTGTCTCCATTTCATGGAGAGAATTAGGACTCCATCGGAAACCCACCGTAGTTTTATGGGCTGTCAGATCAAGTTAATTGTAATAAGGATCCATCTTAAATTCACACCAAAGTGTTTAGTTCCTAAAGCAGTGTTTTCTTAAATGGTCCCTTAGCACAGACTAGAGGACAGTGTTATTGCAAAGTGAGCAGATGGTCTGGGTGAACTGAAAATATGATTATCATCTGTCTGTCCTGGGTGGCCAGCCAGATGCAAATCCATTTGGGATCAAGCCTTCAGGCTAGAAGCCAATGGCCCCTGAATGGGAGGTTTTATCTCTTCCCTGAGGGGTATGAAGAAAGGAGTTGAGACACCGTGCACCACTGGTCAAAGTAGATGGAAACATTCTTGGTTTTAAGGAGCAAGCCGTGTGCACACACGTGATCAAACCAGATTACACGGGGTTGGAGAAGAGCTGCTTGATGCCTCACCCAGGCCTAGGTTAGGAGCAGGGCCCTCGGTCATTTGATCTCTTGCCTATTTTGAAAACCCGGATGATGGCTTCCTGGGATCTCTTTATATGCCACAGCCCATGAGCGGTGGCTTCTGCTGACCTCTCTGCAGGGTAGGGCAATGGGCTGGTGACAGCTGCGGGAACCATGGGAAAGAGCCAGAAGGATCAAAGCTGTAACTGAGTTAATGACACTGTGGTGCTGGGGTGGCTGTCTTGAGAACTATAAAAAAGAAAGAAAAACAAGAAAAAAACCCCTGGCCCCCAAACAAAGACAGATGTTTTGACTTAGGAAAAAAGCATAAAGAACAGTTTAGAATTTTATTGTCCTAACAGCAAATGGATACTTAATTGGTTTAAAATAAATGAAAAGGCATTTTATATTTACATCAAAATTGACCCAAAAGGGAAGACAAATGAAGATCTAATCCTCTCAACTTCTCTATTTTCTCTCTTTTCTTTCTTTTTTCCTCTCCTCCTCCATATAATAAACAGTCCTCTTCATAAGTACCTCGAACGGCTCAGGTAAGCTGGAACCAGCCCTACGGTGGGTTAATCCATGAATGGGAGTCTCGGAAATGCCACCCCTCCTCTTGGGGTGCCTCATGGACTTGAATCTCACAGAGGCAGAAACCTCTGTGAAGTTACTTGTGAGTGGAGTGGGCTGATGATGTTGGGGAAGACGAGTGATGGCCAGCATTTGTGGACTAGTGCAGGGAGCCCACGGCCGGGATTCAGGACACATAGGCTATAGTTCCAGTTGGCTTCTAACTGACATGTGACTTTTGGGAGAGTAACTCAAGCTCCTGGGGCCTCCCCTTCCTACGGTCTCTTCCTTGTCTAGTAGTCGAATGCGTGCCTCGAGCAGAGAGGCTGTTTACAGGCATGGAGGTTAAGGAGCCTACCCTGGGGACAAGTCAGGGCGGAAATCTGGCCTTTGCTCCCCTTGCCAAGACTCTGCCTCGCCAGAGGGGAAACTTGCTGAGACCCCAACAATGAGCCTGGGCAAAAGGCCCTCCCTAACGTGAGGCAGGGATGAAGAGAAGGGGAGGCATTTTTGAGAGCTTAGGACCCGAAAGCCCAATGATGTGACTATTTGCAGGATGCTTAAGAGTGACCAAAGAGAAGAGAAGTCTGCAGGAGACAATATGGAGTTTAGGAGAGGGAGGAGGAGACTGAGAGTTGGGGGGGAGGGGAATCCCGGGAGAAGTCTGCGGGAGGCAGGGGGAGGATCCCATCTCTGAATGTCTGGGTGACTTGGAGAGCAGCCGAGCCTCAATTCAATGATAAGACGCAGAGAAACCAGACAGGGAGGAGGGCGCACGCACCCTGGCCGACGCCATTCTGGCAGATGCTCCATTCTGCTGGGCTGTTGAGGAGGGGTGGGTACGGCGGGCTGGGGCACAGGCTGAGGGGGCTGGGGACGAGAGAAGAACGTGAGGATGAAACAGACCCCAAGCCTCCGCTTTGAGATAATGCATGGCTGTGATTTATCCATTTTTATACCGTTGAATAGAGTCTGTCCCTTAGAGAGTTCACACTCGGTAGAAAAGTGGATTGCTTTGTGCCTAACTGAGCCTGACTGACCGGCTTCAGGTTGTGTTTGGAGGTTCTGAGACCGGGAGATGCTGAAGAGAAGTGACAGGGAAAACGGAAGGACCAAGGCGGTGTTAAAGAAGGCAGGCCTTGCACTCGGAATACCCTAACCCTGGCCTGTCTGAGAGGGCGACGTGCGGTACCATCTGAAAGGCTGGGGCAGGAAACGTGACTAACTGAAGACACGACTGCAGAGCGGGGTTCACCCCAGGCTTCCGTGGGGAGTCCTCAGAAGGGGCAGAACCGGGCTCCATGCGGTATATCCAAGGGAGTGAATCAGCACCGGAGGGTGAGAGTCTGTGGAGAGGGCGATTGTGACCTGGGGCTGGGACGGGGAAGAGCGCTGTCCGTGCTCCCCTGGGAGGTCTGGTTTATCAGAGGGGACGGCAGAAGCCGGCAGCACGAGGAGGGTCCCACTACCCACCGCCTTCCGCGGGCCTGGGCCGAGCTCCGTGTGGGAGGTGGTGAAAACCCGTGCGGTGGCTGACACACCCAGCTTCCACTCCGGCCTCTCCCAAAATGTGCTGGAGGTTTCTGTGTAAGCCAGGTGAGCTGAGGGCCCATAATTGGCGGCAGCGGGTGGGGGGTGGGGGCTGTAAAAGTCTCAGAGAAGAACAAAGGGCTGGGGACAATCCTGTTTATCACCTACCTTGGAGGCTGAGGATGGCCAGGGGAGCAGAAGGGAGGCGTTTTGTCATGGAGGGAGAACAGCACTGGTTTAGATGACTTAGAAGGTGGGTGCTGGCCCTCCGTCAGCAGCTGAGCTTGCTTACCAAATGGGCCCCTCGGTCTGGAAGGTTCTCGTTAGCTCTCCGAGACTGAGACAAACCTCATGCCCCGTTGCTGAATACCCTCAGCTCCGTCTTCAGAACTGCCAGGGGACTGCTGACGTCAGCATCATCACAGCAGAGCTGGCTGTCACCCTACCCGCAAAGCCGGTGTCCCGACAGCAAGGCCTGACGCACCAGCCCCTGAGTGTGGGTCCTGCGTGCCGCACACTGCATTGTGATGAAGGGCTGCTCGTTCAGAGCTGGACCCCAGCGCTTGCCCGTACTATCCAGACTCTTGACATCGTTTTCTTACTTAGCAGATGAGAAATGCAGAGTTCAGGGAGGGTAGGTGGCCCACCCAATGTCATGGAGACGGCAGTCACACCAGACTGAGTTTTTCCTGCTCTACTTGATCGCGCCAAATTGAGTCCACGTCCATATTCACTCCTTGAATTGCTCTAATTTCCTCAAACTCGCAAATTGTTATTTCACAAAGAGAGTTCTATTCCTTATACCTACTAAGTCTAATACCTTCGTGGAAATAATGGTCCCTGGAACAGACTCACTTATAAAAACTAACCCTTGACAAACATTGTCAAATTAAGGTTTGTAGGCCAGAGAAGAAAATCAGATAAAATTATATTCTCGTGTTTCTTTAAATCTACCATAAAACTGAAAATCTTTAATGAACCGGAAAAATCCACAAAAACCATTAAGTTAAAAATTAACTTTAAAAATTGATGGGAAGTCAACAAGAATAATGGAAGATGTAAAGCCTGGCGAGTAGGGCAGTGATTATATTATATCGATCTGAAGGATTAAGGCAAAGAGAGGGGTCTCAAGGATACACCATGAATGTTTGCTGCCCTTTGAATGAAAACTTCCAGGAATGATGGGTGCTTAGGTTTTAGGACCTCGGGGGGAGGCCACCTTCTCCCTACCCTCAGCATGAAGAAGTTTGTTCTGCAGACTGTATTCCGAAGCAGTTTTACTAGCTACTTCTGATGTGGCCGTATGATCAGATCAGATAAAATCAAATGCCTTGTAAACTGTGAAGGGCTTTACAAATTCAAGTGGCACCTTGGTTCTAGGGGCCAGAGTTTAGGTCTCCACCACGGTTTTATCCTCAGATGGCCTGGCCACAAGAAGTGTTTGTTGAACGAATGAGTCAAATAATCTACAGATAATGCTCTTTTGATATTATTCCTTCTGACTATTCTCAAAGATTTTTGGGAAGGGGGCGGGTGCCACGGGATACTCATTTGCTTTCCACTTACACACTAAAAACTGCCCTGGGTGGTTCTGTTGCATCCCGTTCTGTTTGGAGAGGAACCTAGAGAAAAGGAGTCCTTTTACCGAGAAGGAGGATGGAGGAGATGACACCGACAGTCTTTTCAAGAGCCAAGATTCTATGATTGCAGATGCGCTGGGGTTTCTCAGGTGACACCATGTGATTCGCCCCTTGCCTTGCTCACCGCCATCCACCTCTGTGAACCGGCTGCAATGTCTCAGGATGTTCATTTCAGCTCCTAAAAACTCCGACATCACTTGATTTCTATTTTCCAGTCCTTGGAATTTTCTTTCCCAAACCATGAATAAATCCACAGAAGGTACACTGAAATAGTTGGGTTTTTTTTGTTGTTGTTGTTGTTGTTGTTGTTTTGTTCTTAGGTTTCTCTTGAGGGTGGACTCCATTCATTCATTTATTCAACAGACATTATTGATCACTTTCGGGGTGTCAGGCACTTTGCTATTACTGAAGATCCAGTCCTCAACAACACAGACAAGTTCTTCTCATAGAACTTGAATGCTGATGACGGGGAGAAGTGCCCCAGTGATGTGGGCTCTGCTGTGACTGACCTCCACCTCCCCACCCCATCCCTGGGCCGGCTTCGCAGCAGAAAAAGAAACAATAGCATGCCTGGGAAGTCTGGGTAAGTGATAGAGGTGACACCAAGGACCTCACAATGGCAGGCTTACTAATTTTGTGTTTCTATGGTTTTTAGGATCTTTTACATTCGGCTTGGCCAAAGGCTGCTAGTGCAAATGGCCACATGGAGTAGGAGGACCTGCTCCCAGCCATGACTACCTCCCAGCCCTGTTTCTCAGTGGAGGCTCTGCAGCGTAAATGGGTTGGTTCTGATACTGGCTGGAACTATTTGGGTTAAGGCTTAGGCTCAACATTCTGCTACCTTGTCCTCAAAGAGTACCCTGCTGTGAATGTTGTCTTCGCTCCATGGAGCTATGTCGTATAGTAGCTAAGAGGCACTCGATCTCAGCTGTGTACTTGGGGGTCCCAAGACCTCCTTCTAGGGATAGAGTAGAGCAAGGTTTGATCTTTCCTGTGAGCTCTGTGACAATGCTTTGCCTTATGAAGTAGTGAGCTTTTACCCCCTTTGCCTTGGCGTCCTGCAAAGAGCTTGCGGGGAAGGTATGATCCCCACCAAGTTTCCTTGCCTTCCTGGGCTGTAGGAATGTGTGTGGTGAGACACTATGCAAACTTCCACAGAGCTCCGATGAAAGGAGACAAATCAGTGATGGGGTATGTTCAGGGGTTCTGTGCGATGGAGTATTTCACCCTAACTCTGGGATGACTCCAGCCAAATTGTCAGTTTCATTTTTAGGAGCCCTTGAATAGGTCTGACCTGGTCATCAGAACTAGTTTGGAAAGCTAGCTTCATTCTACAAAGATACCAGGGAGCGTAACTCATTGGCCAAAGATTCGGGAGCTCCAAGAGACGGTTTCATCAGCCACCAAAATAAATTAATCACAACAACTCTTTAAAGCCACCTAACATCCGTTCTGGAACACTGTGAGGTTACAAATGCAGAAAATAATCAAAATAAAGAATTGGTGGTTGGTGTTGGGGGACCATGGGAAGACTGAAATTTTCCCATAAGCTTTACCTTTGCTGTTACAAGAATCTATCTCGTTGGGCTCTGCCTGTTTCATCCCGTTCTGTTGCCTGATGATGTATACGTTGCCTTTCTGATAGTCAGAACCCTGCCTTCCTTTTCGCCTTTTCCCAACCCTCCCTGGAAGCGGGGAGGCAAACAACCAAGACACAAAGGAACGAAGCCAAATACTACAAAACATTAATGGAATATTTGCTCCAGATGAGATTTTTAAAGAGGCACTTTAAATGCAGCAAACACCTAAGCACTCACATCAATGTTCCTGTAAGCAGAAAATAAAATCTACAAATAAAGTTTTAGTGGAAGGTGTATCACTTTATTTTATTAGCATTCATATTCCAAATTCATATATGCAATTGTGGAGAACTTCATGAGACAATTTTGCTCTTAGGAAACAGACAACAACCCCAGACCAGCCTAATGAACATTCAAAATATCCTCCATCCCAGGCACAGGTGTTCTCCAGTTGCCACCTGTGCTGATGTTTACTGGGCTTGAGCTCCGGGCACCGTCATAATTTGTGCTCGGGTTTTGCAACCCACATGCCACTGCAGTGAAATGGCCCAATTTGTCCTGCCTCTGCGTTGGAGGGGACAGGGTCCCTGGGATCCTCCTAGCAATGTATCTGTCTTCCTGTTTACTATATTTATAGTCAGAATGACACTCCTCCTAGCCTCCCCTAACTGTTCAAGGACAGGTTAACTGAAGAAAGGGGCTTGAGGGTTTCCGGGACTGCTCTGCTGTTTGATCTGGCCCCTGACTCACAGCCGTGCACAGGTGAGGTCTTTTTTTTATGTATATATTTTTAAAGATTTTATTTATTCATTTGACAGAGAGAGAGAGACAGCCAGGGGCTTGATCCCAGGACCCTGAGATCACGACCTGAGCTGAAGGCAGACGCTTAACGGCTGAGCCACCCAGGCGCCCCAAAGATGAGGTCTTTAGACCTAGACTCCACCATCGTTCCCTGAGCGGGTAGGTGCAAGGAGGTGAGTTGATGTGCATACACTGCCCAGAACCAGGAGAGTTTTATTTATTTAATTTTTTTGATAAACTGGCCTGGTTTTGGGGAGGATCTATGGGGCTATAGGAAATGCTGGCGCTCTGCTACTTAAAAAGAATGAATTTCCTCACAGTTTTATTTGAATGTTGCAAGGGTATTCCCATTTTTGACCCCAAAGCATCGAGAAGTGACTTTTCCACTTTACAGGCACTTTTACTCTCAAGACCAGTTTCTCTCCTCAACCCACAGCAACTCTAACGATAAACTGAGAATCATTATGAATTCCCAGTGGAAGTAATGCCACATTTAATTCCTACGGTCATGTGGTGGGGAGCCTGGCTAAAGAGAATATTCAGAATAATGACAGGGAAGAAACCTGAGGGAAAACCAAGGATTTCAACAGAATACTATTTGGATGGGAAGGAATCCTAAAGATGCCCCAGGGAAGAAACCTGAGAGAAAACCAAGGATTTCAACAGAATACTATTTGGATGGGAAGGAATCCTAAAGATGCCACAGTGTTTTAATCCTAAAGATGCTCCTGGATGTTTATAGTTCTCGGACCTAACACGGGATCTACAGAATCCGAATCTCTGTGGAAGAAGCCTAGGAATCTGTATTTTAATAAATATCTCAGGCAAGTCTGGAAAACACTAGTCCACTGAAAAAATTCCTCACGTGGACCCTGGACCTAATCTGGGATGGAGGTTCGACCCACTTTAATCCCACTTTGCCTCTCTCCTCAGCTACCCTGCCCCCCTGGATGCATCCTCTTCTGTGACCAGGAAGCGTTCTGTTTTCTCCTCCTTGTGTGAGGAAGTGCTTTCTTTTCTAATTGCACATGGACTTAACCCCTGTGCCCTGCTACCTCCACTGCCTGCAAAGCTCTTTCTTGCCCCCCACCCCTGCCGCCATTACAGAGCACTCCCCAGTTGGCTGTATACCAGTGTCAGTCACTTTTCCTTCTTCAAGGCTTTCTCTGCCTCTTCACCTCGTCCAACAGGACTTCTCATGCAGAGCCAGACGGTTGTCTTCTCCCTAGACCTGTGTCTTGGCTCACCTGCAATCCTCTTTAAGGGCGAATTGGATTCCAATCCTGAGAAACTAAGGTGCCATGACCTGTGTCACCAGCCGGTGCCTCCTCACCAGGGACGACGGGGTGTGGATAAGAAGATGATCTGGTCTCTCAGGAGGCAGACCCTGCCGTTACTCTCTTACTCGCTAGTACTGGTCACACACACGTGCCAAACCCTTGGCCCCTCCACACCCTGTTCAAGCCCTTTCCCTGGTGTTTGGCCCAGTTTCCCAGAACTGCTCTGTGGCCCTGTTGCTCTCTCCACCATCGTTGCCCACACAGGATGTGGGTCCCCTGCCCACTGCCTTTGCTCAGGGCTTGAGACAGCCCAGTGTAACCACCACCTTGGGCCAGTCTGCCCCAATCCGGACTGTTGGGCACAGCCCTCCACTCCAGCCGCCGTGGCCTTGCTGCAAGCAGGGGGGAGTCTGAGTTCTGTGAGCCTGTGGTGCTCAGGAGGTGAGAGAGGAGGCTTGGGGCCACAGCCCAGCCCCGAAGGGCAGACCTCCTTGGAGACTTGGGAACTGGCCAAGTAGCAGCCAAGGGGCAGACATTCCTGGTGTTTCTGCTGCCGCCTGTGCCACACCCTGGGGCTCACCGCATGTTCTCCAGGTCTGCTGTGTGCCCTGCTTTGGTAGCAGATCTCGTCTCCCCCAGCCCTTCTTTTGTTCTGTCCTTTGCCACAGGGGGGTGGGGGGTGGAGAGGCTGTGGGAGGAGGGAGGGAAGGGATTTGCTGTGACTTTAGGGGTATGATACTTAGCACCTAGTCATGGCGCAGGGAAGCTCCCAAGGCTTGAGACCATGGCTGCGGAAGGTTCTCTGTCTTCCCATGTGGTCTCTAATGGCAGGGAGAGAACAGTGAGAAGGCAGAGATGGTGTTATATTCCAGGACTATTTATTAACTCCTTTTTATATAGATTCTATTCCTTCTCCAATAATCAAAGTTGACTGATTGCAAGAATAGATGCAGGGCTTATACTTTAATTTCTTTTTTCATTCAGCAAATATTCACTGAGAACATACTCTGTCTGGGCCCTTGGGGTAAAGGGGCTTGGAAGAAGTCTGAGGGGAGCTGTAGATGAGACAAGCCTGCAGCGCAGTGCCTGGGCTTGAGTAGGCCTCGAAGAATGGCTCATTTAAGAATCAGGCAATTCTGCTATAAGGAAATTAAGGGCCACATAGGTGCTATAAATAAAATATACAAGGGCCAGGAAATCTTTCTTGGCTACAGTGCCTGAGGGACGTGTCAAGGTAGAGGTAACAGTTGGTTTGGCTTTAAAGAACAGGTGGGCACTTGCAACCATGTGGATGTGGGGAGCACTGTAGGCAGTTGTCAACCGGAGTATATGTAGGGAGATGGGAAAGTTCTAGAATATTTGGGCAGTTAATAATGTTTAGTTTGGCTAAAGCTCAGGGTTTCTTTTTGTTTGTTTGTTTGTTTTAAAGATTTTATTTATTTATTTGACAGAGATAGAGACAGCCAGCGAGAGAGGGAACACAAGCAGGGGGAGTGGGAGAGGAAGAAGCAGGCTCATAGCAGAGGAGCCTGATGTGGGGCTCGATCCCATAACGCCAGTATCACGCCCTGAGCTGAAGGCAGATGCTTAACAGCTGTGCCACCCAGGCGCCCCTAAAGCTCAGGGTTTCTTAAGGGAAATAGTGAAAATCCTGGAAAAGTTGGCCAAGGGAAATCTGTGGAACGCCTCTGACACAAGTTGAGAAGCTTTGACTTGATTTGGTCAGATATATAACCCCTGGAGGCTCTTCTCCAATGGACAGATGAGTGAACATGACAAATTGTGCTTTAAAGAAGCCAAGTCTTCCTTCCAGGCCGAGAAGATCATCAACATAACAGGTAACAGGGAAAGAGCGCTGCAGTGTGAACAGAAATAGAAAGACAAGATTTCGAGAGTGGTCCTGAGGGAGACTGAGCAGGATTTGGCAGTGCTGTGGGGATCGAAGATAGCGACCTATCAGGAACCGTTGTGTGCTTCTATATACTGATTCCTGTTGGCTGGAAAGCTTCTCAGTTCAATGTTCACAAATGTATATTCGTGCTTACTCTTTTGTCTTGTGTGAGACAAACAATACAGGAACAGCAAAGGTGCTCAGACGTAGTTTTTCCCCCAACTGGAAAAGAGACTTAGAGGAGAACCCAGGCCAACCCTTCTATTCCCTTTGGAGAGAAATCAGAGATGATCGAATGTTGTATTTAATATCATCCATGAAGTAGGAATGAGGAAAGAGGGACCAGGGTTGCCTGTGAACACCTTGGGTAGTTAAATGACTTTGTTTGGCTTTGTTTCCTTCAGAGATATTTCTTTTGACGCTGACAAGAGATGTGTATTGTGTCGCAAAGGTGAGTAAGAGATTGTCTCCCTCCCCCTCCCTCTCCTCCAGGCTCTCCCAGATTTTGAGGATGTTCAGAGGAGTTGAGAGGCATGGCAGGGCTGGGTAAAGAAGAGAACACATGCAGTGATCTGGGACTGGAAGGCAGGTCTTGTGTCTCAGTGGAACACTGGAGCTGAGGGGAGTCCTGGGAGAGGCGGCGTTTAAGACGGATGGTTGATGGGGTAGGATTTCAATAGGCAGACATAAGACAAGTGAGAATGCGGTTCCTGGTGAGAAAAAGAGGGAGAGCAAAGGTGAGAAGCCAGAGATGGTTGGACACGTTTGGGGAATGCTACATTTCAAAGTCTTGTTTGAAAGATGTATAGGCAGGGCCGCCTGGGTGGCTCGGTAGGTTAAGCCTCGGACTCTTCATTTCAGCTCAGGTCACGATCTCAGGGTCCTGGGACCTTCCCCCTGAGTCGACCCCGTGGCAGGCTCTGCGCTCAGCTGGGAGTCTGCTTGAGATCTCTCTCTCTCTGTCCTTCCCCACCCCTCAAGTAAATAAATAAGTCTTTATTTTTTTTTAAAGATTTTATTTATTTATTTGACAGAGATAGAGACAGCCAGCGAGAGAGGGAACACAAGCAGGGGGAGTGGGAGAGGAAGAAGCAGGCTCTTAGCGGAGGAGCCTGATGTGGGGCTTGATCCCAGAACGCTGGGATCACGCCCTGAGCCGAAGGCAGACGCTTAACGACTGCGCCACCCAGGCGCCCCAATAAATAAATCTTTAAAAAAAAGATGTATAGGCAGAGCATAGTCCTGTTTAAAGATAGAGTTTTGTTCTGTTCTGTTTTGTTTTGTTCATGAAGTTAAGAATAACAGTTGGAAATCCAGCTAAGTGGTTTAGAAGTTGTGGTTTAGTTGTTTCCAGTTATACAATGTTCCGGGTTTCTGATTGGGCCTAGAAGACATCCTTGTTTGTTAGCAACTGTCAAGAGTTTTTTGGTTAGGTGGATTTCTCCATTCTAGCCCAGAAGTGTGTCTGTTGGGCTTCGACTTTTGGCCATAATGTGTCCCTGGGAAGGAGACTTTCATTACTCACTATCTGAACGAGTGGAAATCATGCTTGCTTTCCTTATGGAGGCTCTTTATGGACCCTGAAACGTGTATGTGACAGGACATCTATGGCAATATGTGGAAATCACCACGTTTCATAATCACATTCCTGAAAACCCAAATGCTCGATGCCAGAAGTAGGCTGAAATTAGTCTTTTGCACTTTCTTATTTCATCACTTTGGATCTTCCTTCTCCCTCAGAGTTGTTGATTCATCAAAGAGCAACTAGAAATATTATGACAACAGTATCTTTTTTTCATGCTAAATAAGAGGACAAGAAGGACCACCCAAGAGTAAGAGAAACAATTAACCAACGTAATCATCAGCAATGAATTGTCAGTAATTCTTAGCTATGTTCCTTTGGTAACATTATGTGCTAGCATGCTTAAAGTAAATACAAGAATGGATTTTTTTTTTTTTCTTTTTGGCAGGGCATGGTAGAGGGATGGTGGTTAGGGCTGGGGAATTACTTGTCAAACAGAAAGGATTCTAATAAACGCATGCGATTCAAAACCTAAGCAGGTCTTCAAGCGTGAAGCGTTGATGCTGGTGTCTGTGGACTGCTTTCCTGGGGCTGATGTACCAAATGACCACCTACCAGGTGGCTTAAAAACAACAGTGATTTATTTTCTCACGGTTTTGGAGACCAAAAGTTCAAAATCAAGGTCATTTCAGCGTCACATTCCAATGTCTCTGAGGTGTCACAGGGAGAAGGCTTCCTCGCCTCTTCCAGCTTGACACTAACTCACTCCACTCTCCCTCCATGTTCACATGGTCTTCTGTGGGTGTCTATTTCTGAAACTGCCCCCTGCCTTTCTCTCATGGGGACGCCTATCATTGGATTTAGGATCCACACTAATCAAGGGTAATCTCGGAGGTCCTTAGCTTACATCCACCTGCAAAGACTCTTTTCCCAAATAAGGTCACAGTCACAGGTTCCAAGGATTAAGGCAGAGACTTATCTTTTGGAGGCCACCAACCTATGACACTGAAGATGCATTCTTGGTGGCATAAGGATGTCCTCCTGGATGTTCTACTAGTTTTTGTTGATTAACGACTCATCTTTAGGACAGCAGAAGATTGAATTCAGTGCAAGGAGACTGGAGATCGTGGCGGGTCTAAGTAAGCCGCACTTGGAGCAAGAGGAGTTAAGTAGTTCACTGCCCAGAGATGATAAATCCGTTTTACCAATCAGTGTATGCTGGAAATTTATCAACAACTTTCTTGATAGACTCCAAGGCTGGGAACTAGAGATCCCCAAAGAGAGTGAACTACATGGTACATTTTGTTGTTCATAACACACTGTTTTTTCTGGTCCCCCCGCGCCCCCGCCCTTTCTCTTGAAAACAGAAAACTTTGAATTGATCCAGCTGGGCATTTGAAACTCTGAAATGTTAAGGAATAAAAATATACATTTTATTTCATTTACTTCATTTTATTTATTTATTTATTTATTTATTTATTTATTTATTTATTTATTTATATTTTTGCAAGAGAGAGAGAAAGAGAACACGCACAAGTGGGGATAGGGGCAGAGGGAGAAGCAGACTCCCCGCTGAGCAGGAAGCCCCTTGCCGGACTGGATCCCAGGACTCTAGGATCATGACCTGAGCCAAAAAAGTACATTTTAAAGCAAGTGTCCCTAAAATAAATAGAAGACAACCCAGTAGATAATACACATTTAAGATTTTTTTCAGGAATGTTTAACAGCACCCCTTCGGGGTCAGAGTTTCTTATTTTTCATATGGGAATAGTAAGACAGAGAGAAGCTAGTGCCACAGATGCAAAGTCAGCTCTCTAAATAATCCGTGCAGAGTCCCTTTTCTCTTCCAGTAGCTGAGAAACACAGCCACCCACATATTCCTTCTCCTCTCCCCGGGTGCTTTGTGATGGTGATAGGAAATTGCCCGGAGAACACTGAGTCACCGGAAATGCTCTCCTTTCGAGAGTAAACAGCAAGAATGAAATCATGTCAGCACCATTTACCAATTTTATTTTTAATTGGCTAATACGCCTTTGATCACTGAAGGGGAAATAGTGAATGAGGGCTGGCGCAAGCTTAAGGACCGGCATTATTACCCTGTATGTTCTTTTAGATCATTTCCCACCACCCACCTGAGATGCAGTTATTTATTAGCATAATATGCTTACGGATCTATCTGCAGGGCTTAAAGATGGAAATTGAAACTCTGTGATGATTTAGCTGAAAGTTACTGGAGCATTCATAAAGCTGTCAGAATTACAAGAGAAACCACATTAAGAAAACGCCAGCACTAGTTGCTATTAAATGGATATTCAAACATCGTCAGCACTGTTATCCACAGAGGGCTGGTCTAATTTATAAGCTCCTGTACAAGGGATAATGGTAGCTGCGGGTTCAAAGGAAAGTGGATCATAGGAATGACATTAGGAAGAGTGATCACATGTTTTAAAACATAAATCAGGATATAGGACAAAGGACTTTTTCCCGATTCATTAATTTATTTACATCTTTCAAAGGTATTCTCACTCATAAATCACATTTATAGAAAACAATAAAATGAACTGAAAAGGCACAAATTCAAGTTTTATTCATTCGACAAATACTTATTGAGCGCCATTTGTATGCCAGGCACGATTTTAGGTACTGGATGTGATGCAGACTAAACAGACAAAATACTGACCATAGATAGTAGCCAACTGTTCTATCAACAGAAGTTTACTGAGGGCTGCTACACACCAGGCACGTGTTAGGGTTGATACTCTGTCGATTCACGAGCATATACATTTGTGATCATGTATACTTGGAAAATGAGGTGTGTTACTGAGTCTCTGACCCTAAGAATTCCTGGGAGTATCCAGGTGTCTCCCACGAGTCTACTGATCACTCTTGGGCACAACCTGTGGCTCTGTTGGCTAAGCTAGAGTTCTGTAGACTGGCTCTCAATGTACAGAGTAGCTATTCTGAGCCCAGATTTTGTGTCCATTTCCATGGCTGCCTCCATGTTCAATAGCCTCAGCGCTGGTGGAGCCAGAGATCTGGATGTGATGCTGGTGCCCCTGGAATGAAGCCTGGTGCTCTGAGATGGTGTCATGAGCCGTCATGTGAACGTGCTCCTTCCCCAGCACGCTGAGCTCAGGTCACTTGCGCCCCGAGAGTAACAGTATTTAGCCAGTCAGTTCTTTCAGTTCTTCTCAAGCAGAGGTCCCTTTGCAACCCTGCATCCACCTCCTACATCTGTACCCATCTCCTAGCCCCACATAAATCTAAGGATGTTAGTGCATGTACCTTCCACTCTTTATGGGCCCGAGACCTGCACCTGCCAACCCAAGCCATCTTGTGGCACACCCTTGCGTCTTTGAAAACAAGACGGCCCAAGAAAAGCTGGAGCAGGTGGCCTTAGGAATACACCCACTGGGTGCAAACTGAGTGACACGAAGTTCAAGGTAGAAAAGCCATTACTTTATGAAAATGAGCAGCGAGGAAGATGAACCAGGAGTCAGTTACAAAGGCAAAAAACAAATTTGGGTATGAGCCATACACCCAGAAATGAAGTTGAAGTTAAGATGCAATAATTAAAAACATGGGAATTTGCATCAGAAATCAAATTAAATTGGCAAAGAGCTTAATGATCTGTCCCCAATCTTCACAGGGAGAAATTATTCCTTATGCTTTTTCTGCCATTAAAGATATGGATAGTGAGCTCCTGCCCTGACGCAGACTCCGCATTAGACAATGGGGAGATGAGGATGACCAAGTTCTTTTCCTTGCCTTGAAGAAGCTCAGAGTCTGAGACAGGGGTCGGAAAGTACGGCCCTTTGGACCAATCCAATGCGCTTGCTGTTTTCATACGGTCTGTGAGCAAACAGTGGCTTCTACATTTTTAAATGGTCGAGGGGAAAATCGAGAGACTAATATTTCATGATATGTGAAAATTGCATGAGTTTAAATGTCAAGGTGTATAAATAAAGTGTTATTGGAACACAGTCCTGCTCATTCGTTCATGAATCGTGTGTGGCTGCTTTCCTGCTGGAACAGCAGAGATCGTATGAGCCACAAAGCCTGAAATGTTTACCCACTCCTGATCTAGGAGATGGAACAGAGGGAACAGCACAGACAGGGGGGAATACGGAGGTAAAGCTGTACCCTTGTGAGGGGAGTCTAGGGGAGTGATTACATGCTCTATAGCAATACCATTGATGATTCAGTTTCTGTTTTGGGGCATCAGTCATTTCTTCTGCAGCAGAAATGGTGACCACTACGTATTTGTTGGGTTGAATTGAATTCTGTTCTTGCTCTGACAGTGATGAAGGTCCTAGTCTCAAAAATTTATTGCTGCATTAAATTAGGCTGGAGCTTAAGAACTGGACAGGTATCCATTTATTTACATTTAACTACCCGATACTTTCTGCTTGACTGTTTTGCTCTAGAAAACAGAGTTTGGAGTCTCTGGGTCCCGATTTATCCAAGGGATGTATTATGACTCTTCAAGCAAGTCATCTTTATCCACGATTTTCTGGGACTCTTGCGTTAAGTGTATCCTTACTGGGCTCCTTATTCATTCCCAACTGATTTGTGACCGACTCGGCTTCCTCCCTTTCCTTGCACTCAGCTGCTCGTCTCTGAATTTCAGGGATGCTTGCAAAGGACTGACTTAGATTTAACAGAGGGTGAGTGAGTGTTTCAGTTATCTGTATCTGTGTACCAGACTACCCTCAAACTTAGCAGCTTGAAGAACAAACATCTATAGTCTCACAGTTTCGGTGGGTCAGGATGCTGGGAGTGGCTTGGTTGGGGTATTACGGTTCAAGATTTCTCACGAGGCAGCAGTCAAGGTGTCAGCCAGGCTTGCAGTCATCTGAGACTTGATTGTGTTGGAGGGTCCACTTCCAAGACTGTGAGCATGACTGTTTGCTGGGGGCTTCATTTCCTTGCCATGTTGGCTTCTCTGCAGGGCTGCTTACACAGAACAGCATCTGGCTCTCCAGGGAGAGCGAGCCATGTGAATGAGGAAGAGCACCGAAAATGGAAGCTAGAGCTTTTCTAATCTAATATTAGACGTGGCATATTATTATCTCTGTACAGTGTGGGACATACAGATCAACGCAGGTACAATGTGGGTATAGACAACATAAGAGCCTGGATAACCGAATGTGGGTTCCTTGGGGATCATCTTGAAGGTTCACTACCATATTCTACTCTCTGGTCCCTAATGATTCACATCATTCCCACGTGCAATATACATTCATTCCTGCACAAGTTCCTCCAGAGTATCTCATTGAAGTGCCCGCTTGAAATCCAGAATTTCATTATCTGTCAGGTCTAGGAGAGGAAGAGACCCTTGAGATGTAGCTCCTTAAATGCAAGTCCTCAAGTAAGGTCCTCTTCACTTATGAAACTAACTCCCCACACCTGGCATACAGTGGAGGGAAGGGGGCAGGCATAGGATAATGGCGAAAGACATTCCCGTTCAAAAAGAGGGGGAATGAAATTCACACAAAAAGTTACTGGTATTTCAGAAATAGCAATCTGGAATCCAATTAGTTAAATGTCAGATATTCCCTGATCAACTATTGAAGCCTGAGAATAATTCTCCATGGCTCTAAGTTCTGCCTTCTGGGCTTTTTGTTCCTCCCTCTGAAGTCATCTTTTTTTCTTTTTTTTTTTTAAAGATTTTATTTATTTATTCAACAGAGATAGAGACAGCCAGCGAGAGAGGGAACACAGCAGGGGAGTGGGAGAGGAAGAAGCAGGCTCATAGCAGAGGAGCCTGATGTGGGGCTCGATCCCATAATGCCGGGATCACGCCCTGAGCCGAAGGCAGACGCTTTAACCGCTATGCCACCCAGGAACCCCTCTTTTTTTTTTTTAAATAAAATTTTAATGTTAGAATAGTTTCCGATTTCTGGAAGGTACTCAGCTTCTCCAAGCCTCTGTCTCCTCATCTTGCTTTCTGTTTTGAATATCCTCTTGTATTTTCACCCACTTGCTTCTCCAAGCTAGAAAACTCCTACTTGATTTTCCAGTCCCCTTCTCCCGTGTGCATTCTGCGCCCAACGCCCCATCAGTGCCCAGTTCCATTCCCCCGCACATGCTCCTTCCACATCCATTATGCACGTGAATGCAGTGGATTAGAGTTATTTCTTTTCTTGTCTCTTGTCTTTGTTCTTCAGCACCTCGAAGGCTGGACTCCAAATCCGTGTCTGGAAGACACAGGCACTTAAATATTTGTTGAATAAATTGATTAAAAAATTATTTTTTTAAAAATATAAATACACAGTAAATGAATAGATTCATGTAATGACATTAACAATCAGGATACAAAACAGTTTCCTCGCTCCATGAAACTTCTTGCTATCCTTTCCTTTACCCCTAAACCCTGGCCATCACCAGTCTATTCTCCACCCTAAGGTTTTGCCTTTTCCTGAATGTCATATACGGAATAATAGTGGGCAACCTTTTGAGACTGATTTCTTTTACTCAGCTCGATGCCTCTGAGGGTCGTCCAAATTGCCGTGTGTTTCAATAATTTGTAACTTTGACTATTTATCGTTGAGTAGTAACCCACTGTATGGATGTGCCCCAGTTTGTTTATTCATTCACCTGTGAAAAAACGCTTGGATTCATTCCATTTTTCAGTCATTATGAATAAACATTCCTGTGAACATGTTTTTGTGTTAATTCAGGTTTCATTTCTTTAGGCTACATATCTTGGAGTGGCATTTCTGGGTCGTATGATAAATATAGGCTTCACTTAATAAGAAGCAGCAAATTGTGTTCCAAAGTAGCTACATTATTTTACATTCCCACTAGTAATGTATCAGAGTTCCAGTTGCTGTGAATCTTTTCAGAACTTAGTATTATTAGTATTTTTGGGGGGGATCCATTTTAATAGATGTGTAATGGTATCTCATATAATTTTAATTTGCTTTCCCTAATGGTTAATAATGTTGAGCAAATTTCCATGTACTTATTTGTCATCCAAACGTTCTCTTTGTTGAAGTGTCTGTTCAGTTCTTTTGCCCATTATGAAAATTGTGTTTTATATTCCTACTGTTGAGTTTTGAGAGTTCTTTATATATTCTGGGTACAAGTCCCTTGTTAGTTACATATTATAAATATTTTTCCAAACTGTAGCTTGTCCTTTAGGTATCTTAATAGTGTTATTTTGATAAGGCCCAATTTACCTTTTTTTTTTAATGGATAGAGCTTTTAGAGTCATATCCATGAACTTTTGCCTGAAGATTTTCTCCTGTCTTCTTCTAAACTTTATACTTTTACATTTTATATTTATATCTGTGATCGATTTTGAGTGATTTGTTTTAAGATTTTGGTAATTAATATCCTTTTTCTTTTTTCTTGGTTAGTCTGGCTGGAGATTGATTGATTTTATTTTTTTCAACAAACCAGATTTTAGTTCGTTGATTTTTCTCTTTTCAATGTAATTAGTTTTTTCCTCTTTCTATTATGCTGGCCTTGAGTTTATCTTACTCATCTTTTTTTTTACTCTCTTAAGGTGGTATCTTAGACCTTTGATTTAAAAACTTTCTTTTCTAATATAAACACTGACTTTCTTTTCTAATATGAATATCCCTGTAAGCACTGCAGTAGCTACATCCCAAACATTTTGATATGTTGTATTTCAATTTTTGTTCAGTTCAAATATTTTCTAATTTTCTCCGAGACTTCCTTTTTTGACTCACAAATTAATTAGAAGTATGTTGCTTGATAGCCAAGGATTTGAAGACTTTCTCATTATTGTTCTGTTATTGGTTTTTATTTTAATTTCATTAGAGTCAGAGAAAATACTCTGTAGGGTTTTGATTCTTTTAAATTTGTTGAGATTTGTTTTACGGCCTAGGATACGATCTACCTTGATGAATTTGTCATGCACACTTGAAAACGATTTGTATCCTGCTCTTGTTGGGTGGAGTGGTCTATAAATGCCAATTAGGTCAAGCTGGTTGATAGTGTTGTTCAGCTGTTCTGTAGTCTTGCTGATTTTCGCTTGCTTGTTTTATTGATAACTGAGAGAGCAATGTGAAGTTTCCAACTTCATCTGTGGATTTGTCCATTTCTCCTTTCACTTTTGTTTCTTTTTGCTTCATGTAGTTTAAAGCTCTGTTGTTAGGTGCAATATATGTTAAGGATATGGTTGTCAGATATAGCAAAAACAACAGAACAAAAAATGACTAGGATGAATTTTAGATACACAATGAATAATTTGTTGGTATAAGTACATCCCATGCAACGTTTGTATTTTATCTGGCAACCCTAAGTCAGGATTGTTAGGTCTTCTCGATGAATTGACCTTTTCTTAATTTGTAATGTCTCTCTTTATCCTTGCTGATTTTCCTTGCTCTGAAGTCTAATTTGATATGAAAAGTGATTTCAGTTTTCTTTTTCCCCTTAGCTTTTTTTTTTTTTATTAGTGTTTTCATGGTCTAAGCACACCAAATAGAGACAGACATTGTCAGGTTTAAAAACAAGAATAGCAACACCAATAACAATGTGCTATCTACCAGAAACTCATTTTAAATGTAATGATATTGATTATATTATGTGTCAAGTACTGTACCAAATGCAATTCTATTTAGGCAGACAAAACACCAGAGTTATCGCTCTCACCAGTTAGCAGAAGAGGAAACTGCAGTCTGAAAATGATATAATTGTTGCTTAAGGTCATACAGCTACTAAATAATGGAATCAGGATTTCAAGCTTAGCCTGACTCCAAAGTTCAGATTTTAACTACTAGATTATTCTGGTTACTTTGCCTGTAAACCAGGAGTTAGCAACTTTTTTTTTCTTTTTTTGGACCAGATAAATGTTTTAGGCTTTGCAGGTCATATGGTTTCTTTTGCAACTATTCAACTCTGCCTGTAGCTCAAAAGCAGCCACTGATAATCTATAAATAAAAAAGTGTGGTCGTGTTCTGATAAAACTTTATTTAAAAAACAGGTGGTAGATTAGATTTGGCCCATGGGCTTCTGTTTGCCAATTCCTGCTTCTAAGTTATGGGTGCATTTTTCAGTTCTTGTCTCTTGTGGGCTATATTTCTCTGGTTCTTGATTTATGAGTTCATTCCAGGTCATCATAGCTAGTGATAAAGCTTAATTCACATTTCAAGCAGTCACATGTCCTATTCCCTTACCTAAGATCTGTTTCTCTGATAAAGAACACTGGTTTTTTGTTTTTTTTTTTTTTTTTGGTTTAGCAGGTCCTATAATAAATGCATGATTCAGAGGCAGGAGAATAGGAAGAATGATACACAAGGCTCTGTCTAAGAGAACAAGGAGAGAGATGTTGAACACACGCGATCTGCCCTCACTCCGCAGCCTGGTTACTGAATCTAGTCCAAGTATACATGTAATTCCAGTCTACTACGTCCCTGAAAGAATTATTTGGTTCCTTGTTGTATGCCTCTAGGGTTATGGGACTCTCCATCCCTAAAGATAATCCTTTCTGTATCGTCCTTGGGGATGGAATAAGTAGACTGCCCTAGTTCTTGGAAATGTTTTGTAAATAATGAATCGAAATGTGTCTCTGTGTGATTTGTTTCCATTCTCGAGTTGTAGCCTTTGAAGTCCCACAAAATGAGTGTAATTTCTTAACAAGGCAGTCTAGGATTGTAAATTCATTTTCTACTGGTGGGGGGATACTAGATCTCACTGGTTGTGTCAATAGCAAATGCAAAATGCTTAGAAATAAACTTAGAAAGAAATTCCAGGACTTATGTGTAGAAAATTTCACACATTTTTGAAAATATAAGAAAAATGGAAACAAACGGAGAAATACACATGAGAAGACAGTACCATAAAAATGCCGATTCTTACCAAAATTAATCATTAGTTGTAATATAAATCTTACTCAACCCCCCAAAATTTTAGCTTTTAGAGGGGAATATTTTGCAGATTGGTCTTTTCCAGAAGCTGACTGAGGTCAAGTTTAGCATGAGAGTGCTTGTGGACTGAAGAAAGTTGGCAGGGGGTGAGGGGGGTGAGGGGTGGAGGAAGCAGGGCTGGATAGAGGGAAAACCTGGTCTGCGAAACAGTTGTCAGGCTTCCTCTGTCCCCATGGGGAGCACGGGACTAGCTTGACTCTTTAGTTATACCAAGTTGGGATTCCCCTAACCCCCAATCGGTCAGTTATCAAATGCAGACTGCTTCTGGAAGGAGGCCTGATCACAGGTGTGGGGTTTTTCTTTAGCTGAGGGCTCACAGCTGAGGGCCATCTCTGGTAGCACTGCCAGCAGCAGGGAGAATAATCCCCTATTCCGGAAGGAGGATCAGGTGGCTCATCACAACATGTACCCCATGAAGGAGATTGGACAAAAGTTCTGTCAGAAAGTTCATCTAAAATATGGGGGAAATCTTGCCCCATAAGATATTATACTATGAAGCTATCTACAATCATTAGAAGAGTAAATTATTGGCATAGACATAGAGAGACTGATCAGTGAAACAGAAATGCAAGACCAGAACCAGACCATTGCATGTGTAGGAGCTCCACACGTAACACATGTGTTCCCTCAATCTAGTAGGGAATGAATGATTATCCAATAAATGATACTAAAATAAAAATGATGTCAGATTCCCTATTGCCTACCTTACACTAAAGTTAATTTTAGATGGATTAAAATACATCTCAATGTAGAAAAGAAAACTTAAGAATACTAGAAAAAAAATGTAATGTAATAATGGGAGTGGAGGACTTCCCAAGCATGATCTCAAGGTCAAAATCTATAAGAGAAAAAAATATTAACTTCAAATAAGATTAACAGTTTACAATAGCAACAAACTTACTGTAATAAAGATTTATTTATTTTACTTGAGAGAGAGAGCACACACACACACACACACACACACACATGCACGGGCCGGAGTGGGGGAGAGAGCGAGAGGGCAAGAGAGAATCCTAAGCAGACTCTGCACTGAGCATTGAGCCCAATGCAGCACTCGATTTCACGACCTAAGCCAAAATCAAGAGTCCGACGTTTAACTGACTGAGCCACCCAGGTGCCCCAGCAGCAAACTTACTATAATTCACCTATCTAGAATTGTCTAAGAGCTTATTATGTACCAGGCACTGTTATCAGGACTTGATATGATTTGCCATCTATCCTTATGATCAAGGTACTGTTGTGTTTCCTATTTTAGTGATGAGGAAGCTGAGGACTACAGAGATATTTACCTATGTGCACATAACCGGGACATGGAAAAGCCAAGATTTGAACCCAGTTTGTTCAAACCCACTATTCTTTAAACAAATGTGGAGGACAGTGATAACCTAGGAAAAGTGTCATCAATGGCAAAAGGTCACTATCCCTACCTTAAAAAGGTCTGTTACAAATCAATATTGAATTTGTGGTTATTCCAATAGAACATTCAGGAACCCAAGGTGAAGAAGAAAAATAATGACCAATAGATATGTGAGAAGAGCTCTAACTTTAAAGTCTCACCAGTGAAGAAAAATGAAGAATTCAAAGAAGGAGAAAGAGTTTTTCCTCTGACCCTTAAGCCAAGAGTAAGAAAAGCTACATCTTGGAGTGACAAGCGTATGGGGAAATGGCCATTGTCATATAGCTAGTGAGAGTGTTGAGCAGTACGAATTTTCCAGAGCTACTTTGCAATATTTACCAAAAGCTTTGATTCAACAATGCTACTGACAGCAATCTAGCTTAAGAAAATAGGTAAATACATATTAATATGTATTAACAATATTTTAATTAATAACATATTTAAATAACATATTAAATAACATTTAATTAATAATACTATTCTGATGCTGTAATGATAATAATAGTTAATTTTTAAGAACGGAATATATTTCCACTCTACTATGTGTCATTAATGATGTCAATGCATATCTAAACTAGCCAAGAAAATTGTTCAGTTTTTTATTGAGTGGAAAAAGGTATGTATAGTGTCACATTTTGTAAATATAGTTGTACATATAATTATCTGAATGGCTATACCTAGAGTCTTAGCAAACTGGTTGTTTAGATGGTGGGATTATGGACAATTTTTCTCTTTTTGCTAGTCCTTGTGTTCTTATTTTCTACCATAAATGTGCATGTCTCGTGTGATAAAATATAAATTTTTTTTGATGTCAAAGTTTTAAGTAGATGTTTTTAAATCTGAAACCTTTTTGGAAATAGACAGCAGTCACATTCCTAGCTGGGCATTTAACATTTCTGTAAAATGTGTTTCAACTGGTTTCCTTTTTTGGGTTTCAATTTGGTTCATTTTTTAATTGGTTCAACTTGGATCCTTTTTTTGCATGGGTCCTTTGTGTATGTTTGCTCCTGGTACCTAGAAAACTTGCCTTTTCATTTGGTAAGTAAAGTAGTCAGAACAAAGCCACCAATGTAATTTGAGTAGGTGTGGATCAGAATGAATCAGGCTGCAGGAAATGATTTGGGACTGTTTTTCAAGATCTTTGCTTTTTTTTTTTCAGTCTTTTGTATTCAGGGAAGATTGAAAGCCCAAGTGGGAGAGGAAAGCTTTCAGGTTCTCAGGTTTTTAAAATACAGGTCTCCAAGGCCTTCGACTGAGCTTCCTAGGCATGACAGGAACAGAATTTGGTGCAAAAAGCAAGCAAATCGCCTTGTCGGAGATATTATCCCTGTGGTCCCTCCCATCTCCCCACATGTCCTGGGCTTTCTCTGCTCTCCTCCTCTGTCAAACACCCCTCTGCTTTTTCTCTGCTTCTCCCCCTCCCAGCTCTCTAAACTGCCAGTGTCCTTGAAACTGGACTTCTTCCCAAAGAAAGTAGAATAGCCTAGGAAGTAAGGAGAGAAAATGAGTTTATTTTCCAGTTCTCAGGGGCTACTTTTACTGAGACAGATAGTTCAAGGACTGTGCCAAGCTGTGTGTGTGTATTGTTTTGTTTTGATTATTTTTATATATATGCATTGCCCTAATGCTGTGCCCTCCCACCGACCCTCTCCCTAAAACTGCACACCCTTCTCACCCCCGCAGTATTCCTGTATGGGGAGCTGGGTAACAAAGGGAGGGAAGAATGAGATACAAGCAGTGTGTTATTGTGGACACTGGGGGGGCAAAGTGGGTGGGAGATGGTCTGAACAGAACAGGCCACGGTATGGCAAGACACCTACAGACATTCCTGTTCATTTCAGATTCATTTGTTCATTTGTTCCTTCTTTCATTTATTGGCCCATGCTCAAACATGAATGTAGTTCCTATCTGTGCCAGATGCTCTACCAGGCCAACCTGATAGACAGATAAACCTACTTCCAGCCTCAAGCAGTTCGCTTAGAGACAAGATCGCCAACTATGGACGCTCATCAGAATCACGTGAGAATACAGATTTCGGGGCTCTAGCTCAGACCTTCTGAATCAAATTGCCAAGGGGAGTTTCAGAAATTGTAATTTTCATCAAATTTCCCAGCTAATTCTGTGCAGTCAGCACGGATCTGAAGACCAATGTTAGGAAACCACTGGTAAGAACTTCACGACTTATGAAAGAAAAAATAATTAGGAATCAGATTGCAGTGAAAATGGCCAGGCCAGCCAGCTCCTCCTCTCTCCTTTCCTTCCCACTATTGCTGCGTAACAAACTGCTCCCACACTTAGTGCCTCATAACAGCAAACGACAATAACTGGTTGTTTTCCGCAATTCTGTGGGTTGGCTGGGATCAGCGAGCTGGTTCTTCTGTTCTACCGTTTAGAGTCAAGCTTACTTAGGTGGCCGCATTCAGGCAGGTGCTTCGGCGAGGCTGGAATGTCCAGGATGGTCTCTCATCCTCTCTGAGTTGCTCCCCGCATGGTCTCTCATAATTCCATAATCCGGCTGAATCCTCTTTACCATCTTTGCAGCTGACTTCCAAGAAAGAGAATGCTGATGCTGACAGTTCGTTTAAGGCTTGGTTGGGCTCAGAAGCCCCAGGAAATTACTTCTGCTGTATTCCATGCACTCTACTGGGCAAATCAAGACACAGGGTCACCCCAGATTCAAAGGAGAGAAGTGAGCTCACCTCTCACTGAAAGGAACGGGATGGAATTTGGGCTCATCTTTAATCTACCACACAGTTCTTATGAATATGCTGGTTTATAAAGTTTACATACCCATAGACTTCACGGATGACTCCAGGCGAGGGGTTTCAGATATAGTTCTAGAAATCAGTCAACTCAGACCAAGACCTTGGCTAGTTGTATAAGTGGCCATAAATGAACAATAAAATTTAGTAGGGACAGGCTGTAAATGCAAGATGGGTCACTCTATTGTGACTACATAAAAGAGGACTAAAGATAAATAATGAACAAACAAGGCATGAGACTGTAATCTAGTGCTTTTGCCAAAAAGGCCAGCACAATATTGGATATATCTAGAAATTCTAAAGCATGGTAAAGCCATGACTAGAATATCATATCCAGTTTGGGCCCTTATAATTAGGAGTCAGAGCTGTTCAGACTAGGAACACAAATGATTGTTTTCTTTCTCCATCATGTCCTGGAGCCTGGACTTGATTAGGGAATCCAGGCTGGCCGACAGTGCAGGAAATGAGGAGTTTGGTTGAGGGGAGAAGGAGGCAATGGAATGGCAGGCCATCAGCCACCTGTTGACTCTGCAGACCTAGGACTTAGGACATCAATTAGGCTATGTCATTTGTCTGTTTCACCCTCCTTTTGCTATTCAGGTCACTCAGTGTAAAGCCAAGTCGATGCAAGAGCCAGCAAGGCCCCACCGTCTGGCCTCCCTCTCTAACTTCATCTTCTACAAATACTACCCCTTCCCATTTTCTCCCATCACAGTAGCCTTTCTGCTGTTGCCTGGAGATGCCAGCACACACCTGGCTTCAGGCTTTTGCACTCACTCCTCCCTCTGCCTGGGAGGCTCCTCTGTAGACCTGTATAGCCCACCCCTCACTTCTTCCAGGTCTCTGCCTACATTCAGGCCATCACCCTAAAGAGAGCGGTAGCCCCCATTTTCATACTCTCTATCACCATCACCCTACTTTGCTTTCCTCCCTGCACTTACTAGCACTTACATTTATTTTCTTGTTTATATGTTTGTTGTTTCTTGCTCCCCACCAGTATGCTAGCTTTAAGAAGGCAGCAGCATGTCTTCTCTTATACCTTTAGTGGCCTCAGCTGTCCCTGGTACCGTCTAGGTACTCAGTAAGGGCTTCTTGAATAAATGACTGGATCTCCTTGTGAGCCTTGGGGAACTGAATGAACACCAGGATCATAGTGGCCCTACCACGAGTGTTTGTTGAATTGACTTGTTGGCCCATACGTGGCAGAGTCAATGGGTCAGGAGACCCAAAGTTAAGCCCCTGTTCTGCCTCTAACTTCTCTGTGACTTTGGGCAAGTATTTATCCTTTCCATGTCTCATCAGGCATCTCCCCTATAAAACTCAACATTTAAAAGAACCTAGATGGGAAAGTGTTTTGGAAAGAAAATTACCAATGGTCTTGTATTATTCTTTGAGGGTCCTGCCTATTGCTCAAGGCAAGAGAATTGCAGCCCACTCTTTCGGTTCAAATCTTTGTATCCTGCTTGTGGGGAAGGACATTATCGACCTAGCCCATTGCTAATGCATAAGTAAGGATAATGGAATTCCGGAGGGCAGGCAGGGGCACGCTGGGCCGGTAAAGATGGCATTGTCCAGGATGCTGGGAGACATGGGGTTTTTCACTATTGCGTTTGGTTAGAACGCATATTAGGAATACTTGGGCAGGGATTTAATAGGGTTTTGAATCCCTCTTCTGATAGAAATGGTTATTTTTTAAAATGTTAATGGATATAGCAGGAGCATGGGCTTAGATGTCAAATTTCCTAGATTCAAATTCTATTTCACCACTTGCTAAGTGTGAGACCTAATATTTTAAAATCCTAGTTTCGCCTTCTGTAAAATGTGGATTTTAGAAATTATCTACCTTGCCAGGCCATCGTGAAGATTAGATGAAACATTCCATGCGGAGTGGCTGGAACATATGCGTGTTTGCTATTATTATCATCGTTATTACTATTATTGGGAACAGTAGTAGAGTAGTAATGGCGGACTCATATCGACCTAACTTAAATCCTGTAAGTCTCATATTCCGTTCAGTAAAATGGGATACGAATCTATCTCACAAGGCTGTTATCCTAATCTTGTTTTGGAAACCGAATGATGGTATATGTCAAGGAACTTCGTAAATGTGTTTATCCGGATGTGGGCTATTACCAAATGCTAAGATTCGGTTACTGTCATGGGTTCCAGGGCCCAGCTCTATCTCCGCTTCCCCATGGAACACGTACGATGACCCCTCTGCTTTTGGCCCCACAGTCTCCAGTCCCTCCAGTTGCTGGGTCAAATCATCCTCCAGAACTGAAGGGACCAAGGACCTCAGTTCCAGATGCACGGTGAGTACAGGCCTTTCTCGTGTCAAGTCTCTGCAAAGGACCCTAGAGGCCATGAAGGAGGGACATACTCTAAAAGCTACCACTGCAGACCCCTCTGAAGGTTGTCAAAATTGTCAACAGGAAGGTTGTCAAGTTTCTCTCCCTGAGGTTTTTAAAAATAAGAGTCTTGCCTGAAGACGGAGCCTTAATTTTATGACCTCTCAAGATCACATCTCATTAAGATTCCATATCACTTTCTGAGTTTGTATAGCCTCTCTTTTGAGAGTAAGGCCCTTCAGTAATTAAACATCTGAAGGAACTGGGCATTCATTATCTGAGCATTAATTCTGAAGACAGATCAGGGGATTCTGCAATTTCAACTCCTTTTGGTAAATGGTCATTTGATTATTATCCAGCTGACGGAATTAGAAAGAGATCTTTGAACTCCACCTTTGTTCACATCCCTGTTCTTAGGGTTTTTGTGTATAAAGGTCTTTGATTAACTTGCTGTAAGGATGCCCTGTTGGATTTCCTTTGTAGACATGCCAGTCCCCTCTGTGATATAGGGAGCTCCTTAGGGGCCAGAAACCTGTCTTGTCCTTGTGTGTCTCTTGCTGCCTGCCACTACACAGGATATAAATAGTACAAAGTAAACGTTTTGTTTTTAATAAACAAATGAATAAAATTTCAGGGGAACTGTCAATTGATCATGACCAAACTTGGAATTGCTACTAAGAATTTTCATCATACATCTTGGATTTGCTTTGTGGTTGTCTGTTATCTGGAAACAAAATAATTAACAAACGTTTTGAAGTAGACTTTTCTGACAATTCTGAATTAATATTAATGAAATGAAGTGCATTTCTGGAGTTTGCAGAAGTTATTTCAGCAAGTGAGGTTTGTCCACAGAGGATAAAATCAGACTCACTTTCCACACCACTCAGAAAATGGGACAGAAGAAGGTCTCTAATCACGATAACAATGAAAGTGGATATGAAATTTATGTTCTAGTCCTGTGTCCTGTGCTTTCTCGTCCGGCTAAGATGGCAACATCCAGCAAAAAATTGACTTGATTAATACAGATCCATTTTTCACAGCCAGGGATTTCCTGAAAGAGGGTGGTAGACTGAAGTCATAAGATTTGAATCCTCATTTTGACACCGTGGACCTCGATTTCCATGTGGGTATATATGGGGGTGGAGTGGAGAGGGAGAGCGCTAATGTTCTACGACTCAGTGCCTGGTTTCTGGTAATGCACCCACCAGAGGGTGGAAATAGCAGGGAACTTTATGGCTCTGACTGAATTCCTTGGGAGCGGCGTCTCTCACAATGCTTAATAAGAAATAACAAGGCGTGTTTACTGCCTTATGAATGTGTGGCGGAGAGTCATACTGGTTTGGGCCCTGGCTTTGACAACAGGCTGAACTGGGTCTTTTTCTTGGATCTGCCATATTCATTAGCATTGTCGCTTCATGTCTGAAAACCTTTCGAAGTCATTATAAAGTGTTAATACTTACATTCCATTGAAAAATGAAATAAAGGTAGTGCCCATATGATAAAGTTGGTGAAAGGACTGAAATGATGAAGTATGTAAGATGATGTAAGAAGCACCGGATACACAGTGAAAGCTAAAAACAGAATGATTGCTAATGTGGTGGTGATGGACGAAGATGGGGAGAACCACGATTACCTGAAAGAGACAAGGATGTCAGTGC
This sequence comes from Ursus maritimus, assembly GCF_017311325.1. Taxonomy (NCBI): domain Eukaryota; kingdom Metazoa; phylum Chordata; class Mammalia; order Carnivora; family Ursidae; genus Ursus; species Ursus maritimus. Next base: position 25,197,697 of record NW_024426119.1, read on the forward strand.
CCTTATCTTCCTCTCAGACTGTTGAGAAGATTAAAAAGAGTTAAACAAAATACCCGGCACACAGTAGGTGCTATCAGAGTGCTGATATTTTAAAGAGAAACACGTAAATAAGTTCCCCACGCTCTCCAATACAGATCAAGCTTCTGCTGCATGAAACCAGCAGGGAAAGTAGGCGCGTGCTGTCACCGAGACATTTTCGGGGCATTGGTGTTCAATGTCATGATCAAGAAGGAACAATTCATTCCCTCCTGGGTGTGCTGTTGTCTTAAAGACAACAGGTGCTCTGCCAGAGCACAGCACACACTTCTTTCTTTTCCTCTTTCCCTCATGGTCCCCCTTCTTTTGTGTTCTCTGCCCCACCCCCCGCCTTTTGGTTGGTATTCAAGTTATTTTCCCTCTGCTGTGATCTTCCCCCTCACATCTGCTCTTATCCCTGCTTTGCTCCTGAGCCACATGAGTCATGAGGGCCGCCTGACTGAGGTGCAACTGTTCTCTGGCAATCAAAGAGCTTCTTAGGCCTGCTCAAAGTCATACGGTAATGCTGCGAATGCCAGCTCAAATGCCAGCAGAAAGCCGGACCCCCTTTCATCTTTCCCTTTTGAAGAACTTCTTTGTGGGGGTTCCCTCACAAATAGTATCTTGAGACAGAGTGCATTTTAGCCCATTTGTTTTGCTTTTCTTCCTCCACCCTGTGGAAGGAGTGGAAAGCTGGAATCAGTAAGAAAGCTGCTGTTCAACGCGGGGGCCTCCCCGAAACTGCACCACTAACTTGGGCTAGAGATGAGGTAATTTCCCTGAAGTGTGGCTTTGTCACAGCCACTGAATTATTCAGGGGGCCTCATCTAGGACTGAGCCTTACTGGTAACGCATGGAGTTACCCCCAAAGACTGTGGACTTGTCTTTAACGATCCATGGGTTGTCTCATTGGAAAATCGCGAATCTGAATTAAGTTGATCACATCAGATTTTTGTATCTTAAATATTTTAAACTGATTTTCTGTAAACCACTATGACTATCCTAGGCTCAAAACTTATGAAGGGAGAATTTTGGATTTTGGGAATAATACCAGAAGCTTGTCCTTCCCTCAGAACATTTGTAAAGAGTTTTCTTTCTCACATTAGGAAACACGGAGAAATGAGATCAAGATTCCTTCCATATCCTATTATTGAACTACTCACATTTAGTTACTTGTTTACACACAGCCTAAAAGCCCTAACATCAATGCCATAGTAAGGGGAGCAGTGAACTGTCTTCGTTCCAGAACTGAGCTGACACCTCCTGAAGATGAGATCCTCAGGAGATGTTCCCAGAATAATTAGGAAGGGCCTGAAGGATGTATGGTTTGGCCTTTAGTCTTATTCTGTTTCTAACAAGCTTTGCTCCTTGTCCAGGTACCGGAATATCAACAGCCATCTAAGGAGCAAGAGATCATTTCTGCTGTCCCGTGTCCAACCCCCAACCTGGACTGAAATTAGTATTGAACACCTACTGTGTGTAAGTATATAACCTAATTATTTCTAATCTTTATAAGAACTCTGTGAAACGTTGTTAAGTCTTCAGATAATGCAACTGAGGCTCGGTTTCAAAAGAATCAAATGACTTAACCCAAGTATGGTCTTGGCAATATTTCCCGTTGCATGGCTCATTCAGAGTCCTGCTACTCTCTTACCCAGAGGGGAAGTCCATTTTCTCTCCCCTGTGAACTTGGCCAGTTTTTGTGATTGCCCCAACAAGTAGAATCTTGTAGAGGTGATGCTGCATGACTTCTCAGGTTGGTTTAATAAAAGGTGACATTGTTATGTCTAGCTCTTTGTCTTTCTTTAGGAATTTTTACCATTGGAACCCAGCCATCATGTTGTGAGGAAGCTCAGGCTACGTGGAGAGGTCACATGGAGGCATTCTGTCCAACAGCCATGGCTAAGGTCCCAGCCAACAACCAGCACGTCCCAATGATTCCAGCCCACAATGTCAAGCCACTCCAGCATATGCTTGGCGTAGCAGAGACAAGCTGATCCTGCTAAGTCCTGACCTAATTGCAGATTCATAAGCAAAGTAAACATTATTGATACGATTACGTTTTAGGATGGTGTGTGACATAGCAGTAAAACCAAAAAACTAAGCTCGTATAACTATTCCATGGATGATCCAGGATTCAGACTTAAGTCTTCATGCCACTGCAGGCTCTATGACTACTGTATGACTTCACACCACTGTAGGCTGGTTCCACTGTCCCAGATCCTTACTCTTCCAAGCCTTACTCCTCAAGTAACACTTCTCCTCCACAGTCCTATTTCAGCCTGGGACCCGAGCCATTTTGCCTCTGCCTGCTGTAGACGGGCTCATGACCCTTCCTTCCTAATGAGCATCTGGCCATTAATATACAGAAACCTGAGCATCAGCACACACTCCTGGGGAAACCTTCCACATGATATTGTGGCTTTTATCATTGTTTCCTAAGGGTATAATAATAAGTCTTCACAATCGTTAGTATAGTGCAGTGGAAAGTGTACAGGTTTGAAATCTGAATGTCTAGGTTTAAATTCCACCTCTTCCATTTACCAGCTGTTTGATCTGAGGCAGTTTGTTTAACTTCTCTGTGTCTTAGTTTTCCCATCTGTAAAATGGGCTAACAACAGTTCTCCCTCCTAGAGTTGCTACAATGGATTAACGAATTAAGGAATTAAATCCTTAGAACAGCAGTGGCATGTTAATTCTCAGTAAATGTCACTTATGGGTCACCTATCGTTTAAAACCACATTTCATCACAGAATTTTTACTACTTAAGTCATTGGACAGGAAAAGTATTAATTTCTCCTGTTGGCGGTTTTTCTCTTTTGTTCTGTGTAGCCTGCTTTTGTTTAATGTGGAAGGTGGGACAAATTCTGCTGGGCATGCATCTTTGAGTAGGGAGAACCAGAGACTGGCCAGAGACATTGGCATCCAAGGTTTAGTCTTGCGCTCGTCTTAGCCACATCGTCTGTTCTGCCAAATGAGAGCCCTTGGCTTCTGTCAATGGTTTGCCGTGTATGTGAATAGATGTGTAAATCAAAATTTCTTTTGGAAGACGCTTGAGAAAATTGGGTATCTTTCCATAAGGACTCAGGAGAACCAATGGACAGGTGCATAAAATGTTGGGGAAACCTTTCTGCCTTAATACAGATAATAGAGAAACACAATTGATTGGATGGGACCAGGTAGTGGCTGACACAGCATCAGCGATCACACAGGACAGAACTGCAGGGCATCTTTAGTCCAATCTCCTCTCTTACATGAAGTCCCAGGAGTAAAGCAACTGCTCTGAGGTGGTACCACCTGCGTGGACTATAAGACCCTGTGGCTTGTTTACCTTGTGTCCTTGATCACCAAGGGCATTTGATTTTGGGGTCTATTAATTCACTTAGACTGAAATGACTAGGATTCCCCATTTTCATAATTAACTTTCTGTTCCTTTTCTTTCCCTTGAAGAAAAACTGAGGTAGACAGGTAGCTGTGACAAAGCAATATATATTTAGAAGTGCCATTTGCTGGAACTAGCCGAGTGTCAGAAATTGTAGGAAACATGTAATTATCCAGTCTGTCTCATGGCTGAGGAGCCCTATTGGTGTGATGGCTAAATTAGTTTTATGATATTATTTCTGGCTTCGGTTCAGGTGACTCTAGGGACCTCGGGAGGCACACAAACTCTCTGCCGTCTCTCTATTTTCAGGACCTATCCTTGCTATGTGGGAACAAATGTGATATCAACATGAAATATAAATTGAAAAGCTTCCCTTGGCCTTCTGTGTACTGCCCAGCTTTTTACATCAGTGACTCAATTTCTATCACTTGTCTGCCGTGCTCTTGAAGTCTTTGCCGTCTCCGTGTGCTGTTTAGATGCTGAATGCCTCCTCTGTTGAAGTCCATTCCCTTGGAGCTGGTGTTAATGAGGTCCCACGAAGCACTGCTACATTTTGCAGCACAATTTCAGTTGCCCGGAGAGATGGATGGTATGAAACAGGCAAAAGGGCTCCGTCAGGTTGGCTTGGAGAACAGGACCACCAGGAGCCCTGAATGGAATTCAATCAGGTGGTGCTGTGGAGTAGGGGAGGAGGGGAGCGATCCCTTTGACAGGAAAACAAATTGAAGGGAAAGAAAATCAGAAGACAAATGCCAGTTTTCAAAACGGGGGCTGGGAATAGAGGGCACTGCATTTGGCCACACCGAGGCTTCACACTGCAATGGTTTTCTAATATTCTAGGGGAGATTTCTATCTGACATTGGTCAGGGTCTTGATTAAGGTGTCTCCTGAGGAAAGAAATTTTCCATTGTAGCTTTTGGGTGCCAGGATTAATCTCAGTTCAGATGATGGCCCCATTTGAGTGGTTAAAAAATTGCGTAGAGAGCTGGTGATTATGCCTCCTTTCCTCTGCTGTCAGCTTGCATTTAAGGGCAGTTCTTTGCAGATGAAAACTTGGGAGTAGTATTGCCTACTGGGTGTGCATGCGTGCACACACGCGCACGCGCACGCGCACACGTATGCACACTCTGTAATGTGAGAACCAGAGGAAATTTCAGATGAAGGGGTTCGTGGTATTTTCTTAAAAGTAAAAAATGCACTTGTCTAAAAGGTATGTAGCACATCTGAGGGCTCTTTGGAACACTTTGCCTCTCTGCTTCGATGTTCTATGCGTTTCTGAGCAGGGAGACTTTAGGCAATTGCAGGGACTAGGAAAACCTACCACATGCTTTTAGGGTTTAGCCAGTGAAGTGACCTTCTTCTCCTCGGGCAGTTCTGAAGTAGTGATTCCCCGTTTGACTCAAGTGCAGCTTCCTGATGGGAGATTTAGACAACCTGGTGTAAATCCTGGCTGCTCCCTTTACTCAGCTCGGGACCTTCGGCATTTTTTTTTAAAGATTTTGTATTTATTTATTTGACAGAGAGAGACGGCCAGCAAGAGAGGGAACACCAGCAGGGGGAGTGGGAGAGGAAGAAGCAAGCTCTTAGCGAAAGAGCCTGATGTGGGGCTCGATCCCATAACGCCGGGATCGCGCCCTGAGCCGAAGGCAGACGCTTAAGGACTGCGCCACCCAGGCGCCCCGGGACCTTCAGCATTTTAATTAACAGTTGGGAGGTTCAGTTTCCTCAGCTGAAAAATGGAGATATTTAACATTGCTGTGATGGTGTTGTAAGGATGAAATGAAGTAAGGTATACCGCTGTGCGGCATAGTGCTTGCCGAGTGACAAGTGCTCAACAATTGTTACCAATTTGTAACAACAGCAGCCTGAAGAATTGGCCATTGTGGCACATATGAGCAAGCAGTTTTGGAGAGAAAAGCTGAGATTATGCACTCTTAGCAAGAAAAAGACATTAAGGAATGTGTTTCACCAACCTCAATTGGAATATAAGGTTAAATTCTTACGGAATAATGTCTCGTAAGCGGGCTTACATCAACACTGTTACTTTTACAACACACAATGTGACCAATTGCATTAAATAACTCACCATTTCAAGATGCACATAAGGGACGGTGTGCAGTGGGTGGGGTGGACATTATTGTTTCTTTAATAAAAATGAGGACCTGAGAGAGAAGGTGCATCTGGTGCATGGCTCTCAGACCTGATGTGGAGTCAACTGACCTGTGGTGGTTACGGCCACCTGCTCAAGCTGGCGGGTGGGGCCAGGGCTTTGGATAGTAGGGAGGGGGAAGAGATTGAGCTCTGAGATAATGGTACCCGGGATTGAGATATAACGTTGGTGGTTGGCCATCAGTCTACTGAGTCTGCAAATCAGGTCGTTCTGATGTTCATACTATGGAGACAAACTATAGATGCGCAGTGTATTTAACCCAACTGTTGCTCTCTGGCATTTCATTCATTCAACACGCACTCATTCATCTAATGTGTAACTCCTTATGCCAGCAACTGGCATCTCTCATTTCCAATAGAAAGTCTGCATTCCCTCTGTCCCTGTAGTCCAGATCTTAGTGAAAGACCCAGCCATGTTAGCCCCCTGAGCCAGATTCCTTGGTGTGTCCCTAACGTCTCGCTTTCTCTTACTTGCCATTCCCAAAAAACATCTTACTCATTCTCCCTTTCTCCAAATTTCTCATCTCACTCCTCTCCTCTCTACCAGCACTGTTCCTGTCTTGTCCCTTGTTTGGCTTTCTGAGGTGGCCTCCTACTGTTCTTTCCTCTGGTTGCTTTTGTGGAACCTCCTGTGTAAACCCTTCAAAGGCTTTTCCCAGAGTGATGGCCAACTCCCTTCGCATAACCCAAAGGCCTTTCCTTGTCTGACCCCTCCCTACTCAGCCTCATCCCCTGCCACCCTCTCCCCTGCCTCCCTGCTTCAGAAATGCTGGTACCTTTTCTACCACTGCGTGTGCTTTCTTGCTTTGGAACCTTTGTATCCTCAGCTGTACTGTCTTTCCCCTGCACCGATGGCCTGGCAAATGCTTGTGTTTTCTTCTAGATTTTTCTTAAATGCCCCCTCCTCTGGGAAGTCTTTCTGTTTTTTTATTGCTTCTGTGCAATGCTGATTATGTTCTCCATAATCATCCTTCTCTGAGTAATCTTCCAATGTTGAACTAGGCACATCAGACTATAATTATTTGCATATAAGTCTATTTTAAAAGACAATCTTCTTCTCCCCAAGGTCAGCAACCATGTCCTCAGTACCTCAATAAGATTTACGCAATTAATTAAGGAAATCAATCTATTGATGGTAGCCATATTTAAAGACAAGTGCAATGTAGATATTCTTCTAGAAAATTGCTATTTTTTGTTTTTTTTCTGGAATGCTCTCTGATGATTTGTGTGTATGTAAAGAATGTTTCCTGGCTATGGTAAGGATGCTGGCTCCAGTGTCATTCCACCTTATTCAAGTCATGGGGTGCCTGCCTCAGAGTCAGAGAAATGACTAAGCTTCCTAATTATAGTATGGTAAGAGGGGTGCGGTGTCCAGAAATCAGACTCTGAAGGGCAGCCAACTAGAAAGGTGGTGGGTATTTGGAATGCAGATGTGTCCCCTCAGCAGGAAACAAGTACAAACCGGAAGATGAAGCAAAGAGGACACAGGCAGGAGCAGAAGGCAAGAGTGGAAAAGAAAAGGAACAATGAAGAGGTGGGAACACGGGGCCAACCGAAAAAGACAAGGGTTTGTGCAATGGGTTTGTGCCGTTGCAGTTCTGAAACAGCAACAAGTTGAATTTTAAAATCTGACTGGTAAGGCTTCCACTTCCCTTTCATCTTCGTTTGTCCCTCCTGTGGGAGGGGACTTCATCATATTGTCATCTCATCTTTTTTTTCCTTTTGAATGGAGTTCACGGTGTTAGGTTCAGAGCAAAAATGAGCAAAAGGTACAGGGATTCCTATATACCCCATGTCCCCACAAATGCATAGCCTCCCCTGCTATCAACATCCCACTCGAGAATGGGACATTTGTTACCATAGACGTACCGGCATTGACACATCCTAACCACCCAAAGACCATAGTTTATTCCAGGTTCACTCTTGGTGTTGTGTGTTCTAAGGGTTTGGACAATGTAATGATATATATCCAGTTTCATAGAATCATACGGAGTAGTTTCACTGCCCTAAAAATCTTCTCTGCTCCATCTCTTCATCCCTCCCTTCTCCCTAACCCCTGGAAACCACTGATCTTTTTTATAGTTTTCATAGTTTTGCCTTTTCCAGAATGTCATAGAGTTGCAATCATACAGTGTGTAGCCTTTTCAGATTGGCTTCTTTCACTTATTCGTATGTAATTAAGGTTCCTCCATGTCTTTTCATGGCGTGACAGCTCATTTCTTTTTAGTGATAAATACAATTCCATTGTCTGGATGTCCCATAGCTTATTTGTCCATTTACTTACTGAAGGACCTCTAGGTTGCGTCCAAGTTTTGGCAATTATGAATAAATCTGCTCTAAGCAATCACGTGCAGGTTTTTGAGTGGACAGAAGTTTTCAGCTCATTTGGGTAAATGTTCTGTTTGTAAGAAACTGCCCCGCTGACCCTGTACCATTTTGCATTCTCACCAGCAGCTAGGCTTGCTCACGTTCTGGATTTTGGAGGGTAGTGGTATCTTACTGTTGTTTAATTTGCATTTCCCTGATGACATATGCTGTGGAACATCTTTTCATATGCTATTTGCCATCTGTACACCTTCTCTGGTGAGGTATCTGTTTAGTACTTTTGCCTATTTTATTAATTGGGTTGTTTGTTTTCTTCTTGTTGAGTTTTCAGAGTTCTTTGTGTATTTTGGATACCAGACCTTTATCAGATGTATCTTTTGCCAGTATTTTCTCCCAGTCTGTGGCTTTCCCTCTCATTCCTTTCACAGTCTCTTTCCCAGAGCAGAAGTTAAAAATTTTAATGAAGTCCAGTTCATCAATTATTTCTTTCATGGACTGTGCTTTTGGTGTTGTATCTAAAAAGTCATTGTCACAGTCAAGGTCGTCTAGATTTTCTCCTCTCTTCCAGGAGTTTCATAGTTTTGCACTTTACATGTAGGTCTGTGATCTATTTTGAGTTAATGTTTGTGAAGAATGTAAAGTCTGTGTCTAGATTCTTTTTCTTTTTTTCTTTTGCATGTGAATGTCCACATCTTACTTTTGGTGTGACTATTTTATCACTTAAAAATACAAAGGTAGAGGTGTATGTAGGCTCTCTATCGTTTCATCTCGCAATGTTTGCTTTTACTGCTTATCAACACCAACCAATACCCACACTTGTCTCAAGCTACTGTAAAAATCTGCGGAGGTTTAGCGCTTCCCTGCCTTTCTCCCCCCCTCCCACCTACCACTTTTGACATATTAGATTAAATTTCAGCCCTGGGCCAATCTGTCAGAGAAACAGGAAATGTCTCTTACTATGACATATGTGCCAGCGGCTGAGGTTTGAAACCAGGTGTGTATTAGTTCTTGCACAGAAGCAATTTCTCCCCATCAAAGAAGCAGAATCACTGGATCTGCCCAGCACAAACCTTTGCTTTGTATGGCTCAGTCTCTCTGATATGAAAGAAATGTTTTAATAAATCCGCTTCGTAATTTGCAGAACTCTTGAGAAACTTAAGGAAATAAAGAAGACAACAAATTTCTACTTTGAAAGGAAAATCAACTCTAAATAGAGCACGCTTTCACCCACATTGAAATTGTACGCGGACGATTGTAATACGGTTATCAACACCCTAAACAAGCTGTGTGTGACTGGAGACAGAGTGATAAGAGGTGGGGGAAAGCGTGTTTCTCAGACAGCCTCATAACACGCTCCTGTTCTCACAGCGATCTCTAACGAGAGGAGAGTCCCCAGCTCAATTTCTCTTAACATGGGGACGATAAGGAGTGGCTCAGAGCTGCTGGGACTCATCATTCAGAGCCCGTGGTGAGGGAAGGAACCCACCTCTCTCTCTTTCGTGCTCTCATGCCTTTGCTGTTCTGCTGAAGGAAAAATCAATACTGAACACAGAGAACACGTCTAGCTGCCCCGGAGAAGCAGCATTTCCCTCGTGCCTGCCTGGAGAAGACATCTTTTGCAGGCGCTGGTCAAGGAACGTAAGGGCTGCCTCCAGGCCATAGATTTTCCTTGCAGAGAAAATATTTTTACAGTAGTGTTCAGACCAGGTACCTCCCCTTTCAGAATTCCTACCCAGCGATCACCTTAGAACTCTTTCCAAGTCGGCTTGGAAGATGCAGGTGGAAGCCCAGAGCGGAGGGAGGCAGCCCACGTTTTAGAAGCCAACATTCATCCCTGCCTTTCGTGTTATGGTGAATCTAGGTCACCGCCCCCCGAGATAAGTTGTTCAAGGTGTGGCAGAAACTTGTATATTTTGCTTTGAGGTTTTGAGACACTTATTTCAGAAGCTAGGGAGCTGCCTGAGCGGGAGAGCTGTGTGCAGCCGGAGCTGCAACCAGCAATTGCCACCGAAAATCTGCCAGCTTCCCAGAGCAACCCTTCTTCTCTTTGCTGTGTTAATCAGTGATTCCCTTTACATTTACAAAATATTTTTGAAAATTCCTTTGAGTTTCGTATGTTGATTTATATCTAATCCCACATATATATGTTAATTTCAAACCTAACCGGGAAAGGAAGCTTCATGGCTTTGGACAGTAGCCAATGGAATGATCACCTTAAAGGATCTGCCAGTGACTATTTAAGCATCATTCCCCTTGGGACTAATAAGAATCATAATCATGCTAGTTATAGTAATAAAACAACGGTCACCACATGTTGAATATGTTCGATGTCTAGGCACAGTGCTTAGTCCCTTATGCATTTTTTCTTTTTCATTCTTACGGTCTGACTAGGAGATGACATTAGCTGAGGTGTCAGAGAACATAAACAAAAAAACAGACAAAAAGGCCTTAATATTTATCATCTCTAATAACAATAACAAAAGGAACCTTCTGTTGAGCACCTAAAATTCACCAGGCGTTGGTTTTACCTGCCTGGCACATGTTAGCTCATGTCAACCCTTTGGAACGTGTATTATTGTGTCCATTTGTAGCTGGTAAGTGATGGAACCAACAGCCAAATCGGACCCGCCTGGTCCCAGAGTGCCGTGTTGCCTGGGCTATCTACAAAGAGCTCTGTGCCGCCCGCTGTGAGCCCATCATGAAATAACTGCCATCTAGGTGTGGGAGGAGAGCTGTTAGGACTGGGGGAGGGGGTGAGGATGTGTCATGGGAGCCACACTGACTAGACTCCGGGGGCGAAGTCTTTCTCTCCTGGATCAAGCCTCCGGCATCTGTTGGGTAGCAATGACCTCATGCCATTGTATTCAAAATGTGAAGAAGGAGCTCTACCGCCAGGAAGGGAGAGTTGAAATACATAAGTTCAGTCGGAGGCCAACAGCGGAGGACCTGTTTTACACACTTAAGGAGCTGTTTCCTTAGTTTCTGCTTTTTCTGGAAACTCTCTCTCCATTCTTCTGACTCCTGTGACAACCATATTACAATGACATCATCCTGACCTACCAGCCACAGCTGGTTAGTCCAGGCTGGGCCCCCAAGCCACACTGGGTCAGTCATGGTTCCTCCCCTGGGAATCTGGAACTGGAACTTAGAGGGCCCAGCCTCAGAGCGAGCTGTGGGTAGCCTGGGAAGCTCAACCACAGTGAGAAAGAATAATGCTGAAGTATTTGAAAGCGTGGAGAGGAAAAACTCAGAGAAGCAGTCATAAAGGCATGCTAGTTTGGGTCTGCTCCTGAGGCCCCTCTGTGTCCTTGTTCTGGGGTTCAGTGACATCATCTATGAAAAACTAAATAGAATAGGGCAGATTTCCATTTTTGTTTAAATTAATCATATGGATTTTTGTCATCGGCAGAGAGAAGGGTCTTAATTCTGGAGTGGCTAAGGCCCAGCCCCAGGTTAGACAGTGACCCCGAGTATGCAGAGGAGGGGATGTGGTTGTGAGGATAGCTACAGTGAACAAGAAGCCGAAGGAAGCGACAGCATCTTGAGTCTGAAAACTGTCCTGAAAACGGAGGATTGAGGGCATTGCTGTTTACAGTCCAGTAATGGAACTCCCCATGGGTGAAGGGAAGAGAGCTCATGTGCTGCCCCCTCCCCATTCTGGAGTAGAATAGAAAAGGGGGTGACGATGGGCAGGAGACCCAGAGGAGCCGAGCAGCAGTAGCTGGTGCTGCCCAAGAGCCAGTGTACAGGTGGAACCATGGGGATGGGCTGCGCACCCTGGGACAGGGCGATGCGGCAGCCACGCCCTCTGGGAAGCTTGGGGGAAGGGATTGGGAGGGACGTGGGGTTTCTGTGACCTGTGGAAGGGCCTGGGCGTCTGTGCTATGTTGTTACCATTGTTGGGATGCCACAGCACCCTGGGGGCTGACACCCCTGAAGCAATGAAGCTTGCCCAAGCTGAGAAGGGCGGAGAATAAGTCAGGCTCAAACGGAGGAAAACTATCAAAGCCACCTTACCTGCCTCATATTTGGCAAAGATGGGTTTTGAATGTAAAGCGTTGTCATTCTACTTGCAGCTTCTATCTGAACCAGAGACACGAGACCAGGGGGAATAACTGCCCACACTGAATCAGACACGCCCCTGTCCTTTCTAAATGTATCCCCACCCTCTTTCTAGGCGGACTCGCCGCGGATACTCGGACACTCGGATTCAGCCCCGTGGCCACATCATTCCCCCTTGCGGCATGAATTCTAACTCCATAATAGAAGTAAAGGAAAATCCAGGAACGGAATCGGGTGCAATGGTTACAAGATCTCACTTTGTTTTACTACATTACCTTTTTACTGTAAAAAAAAAAAAAAAAGAAGAGATGTATTATCTTTGAAGGAGAAGTGCCTGAGAAATTCTGTGCTTTCCTGACAGAAGGGGAATCTAGCTTCTTAGGTGTTTTTCTAAGTAAGAATCCTTAGATGCTTCTTACTCTTTTCTTCTTCCTTGGAAGCTCCTTGAGTCTTTCTGATAAAAAGTCCTGTGATCCGTGAGCAGAATATCTCCCCCCTGTGTGGTTCCTGGTCATCTTGGTGACATGTTTTTGGTTGTGTTCATGAGAAATTTGTCGTTTCTAAGTCACTGCACACATTTTTGTACCTGAATAAAAGAGAAATGTGCATAGACGCCATTGTGCTTGATCAAATCCTTATGCACGACGATCTAAAGTGCTTATGCGAGGCATTATGAACAATTAATGATTTACTCATCTCTGTCTTCAAGCGATGTGTGGTGCATTACCTGGGGCTGATAAAAGGCATCGTATAAGTGCAAAATGTTATTAGTTTTTAGGGAAGGGATGATAAGATTTGAAGCATAACCTAGCCCTGGTGAAATACTCATTCTCGGGTAAGCTGCTCGCAGTTCAAATTGCAGTAGCAAAGAGGCTTTTGGTCCCTACTCACATTAATCTTTTAAGCAGAAATGAAGCCTAGAAACTCATACATCTCCAAATGGTGGGGGTGCCTGGGATGTATACTGTAGGCATCTTAGAAATCACAGTGGGCACCGACTCTAGAGATGTGCCTACTGGCCTGTCTGGGTGACCTTCAGCCAGGGCTGAGTGGGTGGGGTGTGGAGGACGGCATGGGGCTGGGTGGAAGGCTTTGTTTGGCTCTAGGAGGCACCTCATCAGGAAAGGATGAGACATGCATCTCTGACTGATGGGCTGTTAGAGGTTTAAAATGTTTGCCTTGGTTGACCTTAGGGAAAAACACCATCCTCTCTGGCTTAATGTGAATTAAATTTTTCGATTACTCTAGAGGAAGGGAAGGCAGCGGCTCCAAGCATGCTTATTTGTGGAAAGTAAAATGAAATTAAACACTCCAGCAGAAGGAATCTTAGCAGCTTGCTGATCCCAGGGCATCGCCCCTTGCCACTCAACGGCAGCAAAAATTTGATTTGAGGGTAACAGATATTTCAAATGGAGTGTCCTGAATCCATCTAAACATGTTTTTATTCTGAGAGACTAACTATACTAATTTATATATCCTGGGAAAGAAATGAAGCATTTTAATATTTTTTCTTCCTTCAAGGAGAGTGCTAGAGATCTCAGGACTAATGGAAGGAGAATTTAATATCAGTATGTGTGTTCCTGTTGGCTGACGTTTTGTGGTTTGCCATATACATGCAAGGAGAGGATCCCTTCTTGGTCATGGGATGCTCAGATGAAAAATGGGATTTCTGGGAATGGGAGAAAGTCTCGTTGTTTTCTTTTCTTTTTTTTTTTTTTTTTAAAGATTTTATTTATTTATGTGACAGAGAGACAGCCAGCGAGAGAGGGTACAGAGCAGGCGAGTGAGAGAGGAAGAAGCAGGCTCCCAGCAGAGGAGCCCGATGTGGGACTCGATCCCGGAACGCCGGGATCACGCCCTGAGCGGAAGGCAGACGCTTAACCGCTGTGCCACCCAGGCGCCCCCCAGCTCCTTCATTGTTTTCATAAAAGAAAACCTGGGTGGCCCTTTCCTTCTCTTTGAAAAAGAGTGAGAAAGTGTGTGTGTGTGTGTGTGTGTGTGTGTGTGTGTGTGTGTTTCATTAGCGTGGGGGCAAGCAATCTTGATTATATATTAGAGGGCCCACGATGCATTGTCTGTATGTAGGTGTAAAGTCTGGAACCGAGAGTCATAGAATCATCGTATCATCATCCTTGGGGGATCCTGTGAATATGCCAGATCGCTATGAGTTTGGAGTGGTTGGGGCTTAATGATTCTCAGTTAGAGCAAGAGAATACTGAGTGTGAAGCTTGACTTTAGTGCTTCTGAATATCCGCATAGTCTTTGTTTGGGGGTTTCCTGAAGAAGCAAACTAAGAAAGGATGAGGGAAGACAGGACAAATGAAAAGTTATTCCATAATATGTTGATTTTTTTGAAGTGTGCTGATGATCAAAATGGAAGTTTCCGTTTCTGGTGAAGGCTTGAGTGGGCCGAAGTGAGCTGTTCATGTGGGCAAACTTGACTTTTTAGTCAGCAAGCAAGACTCTTTAAAAAGAAGGGGGTGTAAAACCACACGTATAGCTGCCACCATCCTGTGTCTCCTTGACAACCTCCCAGGCTGCTGGACCCGATCGCTAACAACAGGTACAGGTGCCCTGAAAAAATAAAATTTCAAATGTAGTCATGTTACCATTGAGATGTCTGTCAGATTAGAACTAGGTCCTGGGGAGGAAGAAAGAATGAAGGGGAGACAAGGAAGAGGACGAGAAGGGAAGAAAGGAGAGGAAAGGACAAGAAAGGGGAGGATGAGAGGAGAAAAGGGACAGTGATGTCCTATCTGGGATACATACTAAACGTTATTCATTGTTTATCTGAAATTCAAGTTTCTCTGGGTGTCTTGTGTTTTATGCGGCAATCCCAGCTAGTTCCTTGCAAAAGGCTAATCGAGCATTTTCCACATATCATCTCATGTAAGCTCTACCAAACTCCTGCCCTTTGTTTCTAGATCAGGAAACTGAGACTCCAAGCAGTAAAAAGACTGCCCCAAGGTCACCTCACCGGTGAGGGATGGCGCAGGGATAAGACCCCAGGCAGGACCTAGGTCCTGGAGCCCTAGAAAAAGAAAGAAAACAAGCAGGGAAAGCAAGTCCACCCTGGGATATTTTGAAACAATTTAACAGAAGCTTTAGCTCAAAGAAAGGGAAGGCAATTAGTAAGATACATGGTCTCTGGAGATTGTCAACAACAACTTCATTGATGGTGAATAACTTCCTTTGGGGAGCTGCGCTTAACTCGTAATCCCAGATCTTTGACCGAGGAGACCCCCCTCTCTATCTCCTGTTGGTGGATTAAATGAAAAATCTTCCTATATTCTGGGGAGAGAAATTAAACCTTTGCGGTAAATCTCATAAAAATGTGCCCTGGAGACGAAAAATTGCATTTAAACCTCAGCCGTCTATATTAATTATGAGGAAAGACAGTGCGATTAGGGAAAATACGAATTATGAAATATTTCTAGGTGCTGCGTGCTGGGAGAGACGCTGACAAGCCAGGACGTAGGCGAGGTCGAGTGGCTGGGCTGCTGCTGGTGGCAGCGGGCGAGTGGTGGGCAGTGGGTGTGCTGAGCATGGGCGACAAGGCCCCTGAGCACAATTTTTAAGGAAGGAAGGACTGGCAGTGGTTAGCCTGGAGACAGACAGCTGAGGGGACGTACCACAGCTCCTGAATTATGCGAGACACCATCAGTTCTAATTTCTCGTGCCTAGAATTCTGTTACTGTGAAGGATAGACCCAGCATGGTAGGTAAAGTTTTATAGAGGTTTCTACTCCTCGTAGAAGATCATCTTCTAGAAATCAGAGTGGTGTAGTGGCGGGTTGGGTGATCCCTGGAAATAGTTCTATCGTCTTTTCCTGCAAGCCTTCCAGCTACACCTGGATGCCAGGCCATCCAGGATGTTACAGGAAAGATTTCTGAGTTGAGCGAACAGCTTGGTCAGGCACACACACACACACACACATATATACATACACACTTACATAAATGCGTATGTATTTAAGAAATTACACTTTGGGGGCGCCTGGGTGGCGCAGTCGTTAAGTGTCTGCCTTCGGCTCAGGGCGTGATCCCAGCGTTCTGGGATCGAGTCCCACATCAGGCTCCTCCGCTAGGAGCCTGCTTCTTCCTCTCCCACTCCCCCTGCTTGTGTTCCCTCTGTCTGTCAAATAAATAAATAAAATCTTAAAAAAAAAAAAGAAGAAATTACACTTTGATTACAAAGAAAACTTGAAAAGGTAAGTTCTCTCTCAAATCTGTCATTTTGGGTCCATCCCTACTGCCCCTCTCTTTCTGGGCCCTTCCTCGCTTCTCTGCATTACTGTCCAAACCTAATTATGTCTCCTGCTTCCAACCTCTTCTCTCCATAACGAATTTTCCACTGAACCTCAAGTGTGTTCTTTTCTAACTTCGAGTATATTCATCGTATTCCCTTGCCGGAAACCCTTCAGAAGCTCCCATCCTCTCTGGGGAAGACATGTGAGGAGCCTCGGCCTGGGCTAGGAGGCTGCTGGACT